>NC_041232.1:1267069-1298523 GCF_002837175.3 Physeter macrocephalus | reverse complement strand
TAGACCAGGGTTTTCAACAGCAGTGTTGTTGGCATTTGTGGCTGGACAGGTTTTTTTTTTTCTTCTTTATTTATTTTTGGCTGCGTTGGGTCTTCGTTGCTGCGCACGGGCTTTCTCTAGCTGTGGTGAGCTGGGGCTGCTCTTCGTTGTGGTGCCTGTGCTTCTCATTGTGGTGGCTTCTCGTTGTAGAGCACGGGCTCTAGGTGCGCAAGCTTCAGTAGTTGTGGCCCGAGGGCTCAGTAGTTGTGGCCCGAGGGCTCAGTAGTTGTGGCTCGTGGGCTCTAGAGCCACAGGCTCAGTAGTTGTGGCGCACGAGCTTCGTTGCTCTGCGGCATGTGGGATCTTACCAGACCAGGGATCAAACCTGTGTCCCCTGCATTGGCAGGCAGATTCTTAACCACTGCACCACCAGGGAGGTCCCTGTACACATTGTTATTGAGGAATGAGATGCATATTCACAAATCCAAAGTACATAGCTGATGCCTTTTAATGCTCAAATCATGCCACAGTTGGCCAGTGGAAGAACAGTGGGCTGGCTCCTGTGTCCTTTTGATGTGTCCCCATCATTCTTGGAGCACTTCTTGCTTTCTGGTACAGGAAGGTGTTCAGGCTTATCTTTTCTTGTTCTTTCCCAGCCTCAGCCCCTCTTCTGACAGCCTGCTTCCAGCTTCCCCACACCAACAACCTTCCATCAGGATGGACCTTTCCCCTTTGCCACTGTAAAACTTTCCCACTCCTCCTGTCTTTGACTGGGTCTGTGCCAAATGCAGGCTGTTAGTAAGTAGTATTTGCTCTCGTTTTGGTGATTTTTGTTTATCTCCAGAGCTTAGTAGCTCAGGGAGCAAATCAAGCACTCAGAATAATTTTTTTAAAGGGGGAGGGGGCAGCAAGGGAACAAGCCATGTCTCCATGGAGCCCTGGTTCCTTTTAGTGGGGAGGTGTTTTTTTTGTTTGTTTGTTTGTTTTTTTGCGGTCCGCGGGCCTCTCACTGTTGTGGCTTCTCCCGTTGCGGAGCACAGGCTCCGGACGCGCAGGCTCAGCGGCCATGGCTCACGGGCCCATTTCTTATTTTATTTTTCCCCAACTTTTCATTTATTTGAAAAAGGGTAAGTATTTAGAAAAGTTGGAAGTATAATATAGTGAATACTTATGCGTTCTTCAGCTACACTCAGTAACTGAAGATTTGACAAAGTTCTTTGTGTCCGTAAGTATGTGCAACACCACAGGGCTTCACCAGGGGTCCTCAGCATTCCTCTAGACCAGGGTTTTCAACAGCAGTGTTGTTGGCATTTGTGGCTGGACAGGTTTTTTTTTTTCTTCTTTATTTATTTTTGGCTGCGTTGGGTCTTCGTTGCTGCGCACGGGCTTTCTCTAGCTGTGGTGAGCTGGGGCTGCTCTTCGTTGTGGTGCCTGTGCTTCTCATTGTGGTGGCTTCTCGTTGTAGAGCACGGGCTCTAGGTGCGCAAGCTTCAGTAGTTGTGGCCCGAGGGCTCAGTAGTTGTGGCCCGAGGGCTCAGTAGTTGTGGCCCGAGGGCTCAGTAGTTGTGGCCCGAGGGCTCAGTAGTTGTGGCCCGAGGGCTCAGTAGTTGTGGCCCGAGGGCTCAGTAGTTGTGGCCCGAGGGCTCAGTAGTTGTGGCCCGAGGGCTCAGTAGTTGTGGCCCGAGGGCTCAGTAGTTGTGGCCCGAGGGCTCAGTAGTTGTGGCCCGAGGGCTCAGTAGTTGTGGCTCGTGGGCTCTAGAGCCACAGGCTCAGTAGTTGTGGCGCACGAGCTTCGTTGCTCTGCGGCATGTGGGATCTTACCAGACCAGGGATCAAACCTGTGTCCCCTGCATTGGCAGGCAGATTCTTAACCACTGCACCACCAGGGAGGTCCCTGTACACATTGTTATTGAGGAATGAGATGCATATTCACAAATCCAAAGTACATAGCTGATGCCTTTTAATGCTCAAATCATGCCACAGTTGGCCAGTGGAAGAACAGTGGGCTGGCTCCTGTGTCCTTTTGATGTGTCCCCATCATTCTTGGAGCACTTCTTGCTTTCTGGTACAGGAAGGTGTTCAGGCTTATCTTTTCTTGTTCTTTCCCAGCCTCAGCCCCTCTTCTGACAGCCTGCTTCCAGCTTCCCCACACCAACAACCTTCCATCAGGATGGACCTTTCCCCTTTGCCACTGTAAAACTTTCCCACTCCTCCTGTCTTTGACTGGGTCTGTGCCAAATGCAGGCTGTTAGTAAGTAGTATTTGCTCTCGTTTTGGTGATTTTTGTTTATCTCCAGAGCTTAGTAGCTCAGGGAGCAAATCAAGCACTCAGAATAATTTTTTTAAAGGGGGAGGGGGCAGCAAGGGAACAAGCCATGTCTCCATGGAGCCCTGGTTCCTTTTAGTGGGGAGGTGTTTTTTTTGTTTGTTTGTTTGTTTTTTTGCGGTCCGCGGGCCTCTCACTGTTGTGGCTTCTCCCGTTGCGGAGCACAGGCTCCGGGCGCGCAGGCTCAGCGGCCATGGCTCACGGGCCCAGCCGCTCCGCGGCACGTGGGATCTTCCCGGACCGGGGCACGAACCCATGTCCCCTGCATCGGCAGGTGGACTCTCAACCACTGCGCCAACAGGGAAGCCCTAGTGGGGAGTTTTGATAACTCTTAGACACTTCGCTTCTTGTCCTTTGGAAGGTTTTGTGCTGTCAGCAGCGGGAAAGTGCCTGTGACTTTCTGCTTTAACTTCCTCTGACTTAGCAGGTGGTGGTTGGCTGCCATTGCTTTCCTTGGTCGTTGCAAAGGCCAGGCCCCTACCCGGGCAGTGGGTACAGCTCTCTTTTTGCCTCTGGTTGCTCGCCCCGTGGAATCTGGAAGTTGACCTGAGATTTGTAGCGACGTTGATCAGTGGGGTGAAGATGACATTTCCCTGCATTTATCTGTTTCCTTGCATCCTGCCTCCACATGTTGTAAACGTTAACTGGGGAGTGTCTTTCACATCTCTGTGTTTATGGAAATGTCTTGAGGGTGGCCCTCAGCTTCAGATTCACTTAGTGTGATAAATGCCATAGTCGAGATGTGCACGCACTGCGAAGAAACAGGAGATTGGGGAACCTCAGGGGTCCTCCAGAGAAGGGCTGTAACGTGAGGTCTCTGCCGAGGACAGAGTGGTAGGCTTGTGTCTTATAGCCGGACCCCTCTTCACAGGGGAGATCTGGCCACTTGACACTTACTAGTCTAGGATTTTGGCTGCATAGTGTTGAGTGTTCTGTTTTGTGATTGGTTTCTTTCCATCCCATGCTACCTTTCTCTTCTGTCCAGTCCTGTACAATTAGTGGGGACTGTGGAAGCTTTGCTTGGTGGTTGTGGTGGCCCCTCTTGGAGCAACACAGACTCCCTGGCACATGGCCTCTGCCGGCTCATGCCATCTATTGAAAAATTAATCAATAGTCAATCTAAGAAAGAAATGGAAAATTTTAGTCTGTCCAACCTGAGGATTCTAACCTGGAGACAGTCTTTCCGAAAACTCTGAGGACTGTTCCAAAGAGGTGAGGGGGGAGGCCAGTATATATGTGATTTTGGTGAAGGGGTACATGTAACAAAGCATGCAGCTTGGTAGAAGGTTACTGCTATTCACGAGGAACAGATAGCTTAGTTAATGGTTTTAGTGCATTTCTAAGTATGGGAAGATGCAAGAAACTGTATTCATAAAATTTTCTCCTGAAAATATCCAAGTGTCTGAGGGCCAGTTCTGCCAGTGTTCCCAGAGCACAAAGTGCCTCATCCTGATCTTCACCCTGAATTCCTTTCAGGTAGGTCAGCGACTGCAGTGGTTAATGACTTGATTTCTTGTAGAACTGGGTGGTGGGCAACATTCTCTCTGTTACAGTCCCTTCTCTTTCAGTCTTTTTTTTTTTTTTTATATCAGTGTTACTTTATTATTTTTTAAAAATTTATTTATTTATTTATTTATTTTTGGCTGTGTTGGGTCTTCATTTCTGTGCGAGGGCTTTCTCTAGTTGCGGCGAGTGGGGGCCACTCTTCATCGCGGTACGCGGGCCTCTCACTGTCGCGGCCTCTCTTGCTGTGGAGCACAGGCTCCAGAAGCGCAGGCTCAGTAGTTGTGGCACACGGGCCTAGTTGCTCCGCGGCATGTGGGATCTTCCCAGACCAGGGCTCGAACCCGTGTCCCCTGCACTGGCAGGCAGATTCTCAACCACTGCGCCACCAGGGAAGCCCCTCTTTCAGTCTTAATTTCGACCAAGGTTTGGGAGGCATTTCATGACCAATTTGTCCCATGGTGTTGGGAATGCTCATTCCCAGGTCAGACGAGGATTTCCTTGATAGGCCACTTAATCTGCTGTTACCAGACTAGACCCTGTTAACTAACAGTAGCCCAAGGCCTCCGGGCCACCTGTCCTACTAGTCTGTTATTGCCCTGTTGTTGCTTCTTCCCACATCTAGAGCTACACTATTACAATCCCTGATCTTACAGAACTATGTATTTGGTCAGTTGTTTCAGGTCTTCTAGTCATCATTATCTTTATTGGAGGCTCAGCCACACATTTGGTCATGAAAGAAACAATAATCTTGTAAAATAGGCAGAAATATAGTTAGTGACATTAATAAGGTCATCAGTAAGTATTTAAGCTGAGAACTGCAGCCCAGTGTCTCCCCAGGTCGTCTGACCAGTCTGTTCTGCACCAATCGCTGTCTTTAAGGGAAATGATATAGTGGCCTTGTCCATGAAGTCCACCAAAGACGTCTGCACCTACAAGGCCAGGGTTGGATCATCATGACCCCTTAGCAGAACTGAGAAAGGAATGTTACCTCCTAAGGAGTTACATGGCTAGCACCAGAAGGAGAAAAATTGATCTTTGTGGTTGAGCAGGTATTTCTGCCATTGGGGAGTCCGGTTCATGCTTAATGCAGATGCACAATGCACAGTGGAGGGAAGGGAGGAGGCTCAGATAGGCAGAAAAAAATTTTGTTTAAATGTTTTATGTCTTACCTTAAAATATGAATTTTATTTCATCACATCCTTGGGCCCCCCCAGGGTCTGTGCCCACCCTACTCCCTCTAGGAGCCGTGGATAGGGTACAGGGTGGCTCTGCACCCCTCACCACCACCAAGGGCAGCACTGAGGGGGAGTGACTGCCACACCCCAGGGCAGAGGCCACTCTCCTTGTCCTCCTTTCCCAGGCCTTTTCCTGGGTGGTCTTTTGGATGTCTCAGTGGATGTCCCTTGGATGATGGCAGGTCACGCCAGACTCCTGGCCTGTAGCCAGCATCTGAGCCTAGAAACCTCCAGACCGCAGTCTCCCCCCTCCCTACCCCCAATTCTCTGAGCTCAGGCTGCAGCCCTGGCTCCACCCCCGTACCAGACGCTTGGCCTCACCCTCCTCTAGTGCCCTGGAGCCCTGCTGCTGGAGAAGGGCCGTCCCCTGGGTGAGGGCCCACCTGAGTGGGCTGGGGGCTGGGTGTCCAGAGCTCCACCCAGCTCCCGGTGCAGGCCTCCCTCACGTCCACGCCTCTGCCCTGCTTCCCTGTGGTGTGGGACAGCTGGGGCATGCCCCCTCCTTCTTACCCCTCTGCCACCTGCTGATGCCCCTCTGGTCTTGTCTCCTTCCAGTGCTCAGGCAGGCGCTGCGGCAGAAACACCAGGAAGCCCAACAGGCCTGCCGGCCCCACAACCTGCCTGTGCTCCAGGCGGCCCAGCAGCGCGAGCTAGAGGTAGGGGTGTGGGCAGGGTGGGCACCACCTGGGCTCTGCTGAGAGGGCCGTAGAGGAGGGGCTCTGGGTGGCTTGGGAGCCACTGGCCAGCCTGGGCCTCAGCCTGGGGTGGGCCGCGAAGGCTCCATGTGCCCACATGTGGCTCTTCACTGTCGGGGTTGGGATGTGCTTGGAGTGGGTGGAGAGTGTGTGATCCCCTCAGTCCCCTCCACCTGCTCCTCGAGACAGCAGCTCCTAATGGGCTGGGCCTGTACAGGGCAGGTGTGAGTGGGGGCCATTGTGTTCCGTGGCCTTGGGGATGAGGGCGGTGGTGGGATGATGGAGCCAGCAAGTCCTGCTCCCAGGTTGCCTGGGAACAATGCAGAGGCCCACCCGTAACCAAGAAGCCACCAGTGGTGGGGTGCATGTGGAGGCGTGTGCAGGGTCCCAAGGCAGCCCCAAGCCAGGACATGCAAGGAGGAGGTGCTGAGCCAGGCTTGGCCACAGCTCCAGTGGGGAGGAAACATATGCAAAGGCCCAGAGATGGTGGCCAGCTTGACAGTCAGCAGAGGTGGAGCCAGCATCTGGCCAGCTCATGGTGGTCCTGAGCGGTCAAGGCTGGGCGAGGCCTGGCACAGCAAAGGGAGGACACCTGACAGGAGGTGCTGGAGGAAGGGCATTTGGGGCAGGTCATCTGAGCCCCTCTGCAGGGTTCTGTGTGGCTAAGGAGGGACGGACCTGGGTGCAGTATGGGCTCCATCCATAGTCTGGGAACTGGAGCCACTGGGAGGTGGGGAGGGGCCAGAGGAGGTGACAGGCCAGGAGTGTGTGTGTGAGGCACTGATGGGCAGGAGGCTGAGCCCCTGAGCTGCCTTCACCGTGGCAGGCGGTGGAGCACCGGATCCGTGAGGAGCAGCGGGCGATGGACCAGAAGATTGTCCTGGAGCTGGACCGGAAGGTGGCGGACCAGCAGAGCACACTGGAGAAGGCAGGGGTCGCCGGCTTCTATGTGACCACCAACCCGCAGGTCAGTGGCACAGGCCTGCCCCGGCACAGCCCAGGGGATGTTGGTCCCCAAGGCTAGATTCTGTATGGGGTTTTAGCTGGTCGCTGGGGAGCCCAGGCCCAGGGTGTGTGGGGACAGGGGACGTGGTGAGTTAGGGAGGCTCCAGGAAGGGTTTCTGCGTTGTGCTCAGCATGGAGGCCAGTCACACTGCCTCCGCCACAGGAGGGTAAGCCATGTGGCTACAGGGCATTGCCCACCTCCGCCGGTTTCGCTATGCCCTACAGGGCCTCGTGTGCAGTTCCCCTACATCCCTGCACACACCTCCATTTGTGCCAAGCCAGGGCAACTGCAGGCCCTGCCACAGGTGGCGTCCCAGCACCTGCCCCTTTCTGGCAGGCGGTAGCCAGGCTTCACTGGAAGTCATCCCCATGGGCTCAAGCCTGGTGCTCTCTAGGTCCTGGTATCTGCCCCGGGTCCTTGGGTAAAGGAGGCTGCTTCCTGGGGCCTTTGCCAGGGCTAAAGTGGCCCCTCTGCATCCCAGGAGCTGACGCTGCAGATGAACCTATTGGAACTCATCCGGAAGCTGCAGCAGAGGGGCTGCCAGGTGGGGAAGGCGGCACTATGACCAGGCAGGGTTCCTGCCAGTGACCCGCTGCCCATCTTGGCTGGGAAGACAGCCCTGTCCCACAGTCACCAAAGGCAGCAGAAAGCTGAGTGGCGCTCATCTTCCTGAAGTCTGGCCACCACCCTCCCAGCTGCTTGCAGGAGGGGCACCCCGTGAGGAGAAGCTAGGTGGACCTGGGCTGCGTCTGCCACCCACCTTCACCTGGGCTTTTTTGTCCAAAGCTAGGGTGGGAAGGTAAAGGGAAGACTGGGCCCAGCCTTCCGGCTGTCTGCCCCAGGCTCCTGATGTGTTCTGCTCTCGGCCCCTCCCTTGGCAGGTGCAGCCCCTGAGTAGGAAAGGCTCATGAGCTGCATGTGACCCCCGAGAAATAAAGACGCCTCAGCATATCCTGCACGTGGCTTGCATGACAGCTCTGTGGTGCCGGTCGTGACCAGGGCCTAGCTAGGGCCCTCGCCTGGGGGCTCTGTGGCCTACAGAGGAATCAGCAGAAGATGCCCCCACCCCCATGTCCCAGAGGCCCCTCCCTGGGGCAAGTCCCAGGGCACTAGGGCCACATCCAGTCTGCTCTGTGGGGCTGTCAGAGCAGCCAGAGCCTGGTGTGGGTCACTGGGGCCCCTGGGGTGAAGGGCACAGAGCAGCAGGAAGGGTCTGAGGATGGGGAAGCACCAAGCCCACTCTGGGGAGTGTGCTGTCTGCATTGGTCTGAGCCCCAGCTGTGGGGTTGGAGGTGAGGGGGTATCCAGTGCCCTGCGTGGCCGGGTCTGCAATACGGCCTGAAGGCAGGTGTTGGTGGGTCCACCCTGCCCAAGGTGTGCCGGGGGCGCGTGAGGCTTCTCGGGCCATCGGAGCCACTCCCTTTGCCACTGACTGCACGTGAGGGCTCTGCAGGGAAGAGCATCGTGGGCCTGGAGTCAAGGGCTCTTAGCTGCAGAAATAGTGGTTTATTGATAGGCCAGCTTCCCCAGCCAGCCACTGCCCACCTGTGGGGCTCAGGGCCCATGGATTGGACCCTGCAGAAGGTGGTTCTTCAGGCCCAAGGTCGTGGGGGTGGGCAGAGATGCAGCCATGCTCACTCACTGGAGGGCAGTTTCTGACAGTTCCCAGCAGCTCTGGCAGGTAATGGACATAGCCCGCACCTGGGTGCCCACGGGGGGGCCAGCGGGGTCTCACAGTTTGGGATGTAAAAGGTGTTGTGTGTGAGGTTGGGGTTGGGCTGTAGCCCTGGGTGGTCGCAGCCCAGGTGAGGATGCGTTGGGACGTGGCCACAGCACTAGGCCGGGCGGTGCAAGAGGCTGCCCGTGAGGAGCCTCCGCTTGAGCTCCTGCCAAAGCAGCTGCCACTCCCTCTGAGCGCCCTTCATGACTCCGCTGTTCTCCAGGGCTCGGCGGGACAGGTAGGGCAGCACCTCCATCACAGGGCCGTAAGGCACGTACTTGTACACGGGGAAGCCTGCCTGTCCTGCACACAGGGGTGGAGGCGGTGAGTCCCAGCGCCTCCGCCCCTGCCCCGCCGCCCCCCACCGGAAGCCCAGCTCACCTAGTGGAAAGCTTATCTGGTCGCACATACCCAGAAGCTGTCCAAAGTACACCTGGCGATCGGCGGGGTGCAGGCCCAGCTCCTCCATCCTGTGAACAGGCAGGGCGGTGAGTAAGACCCTCCCTCCACCCCCAGATCCCCACCCACAGGGTAGGGCGTGGGCATAGGCTCTCTCCTGCATAGACCAGGCCTCTTCCCTGCTGCTGCTGCCTCAGCCCAAGGCCACCAAGTGCCCCCCCTTCCCCAGCCAGCCTCCCTCTTGCTGTGCTTGCTCCCCGATGGCCCCTTCCCTGCTGCCCACTATGACCCAGCAAGGCAGACTCACCCAGTGGCCAGCCCTTGGTGTGGCCTGGGAAGCTCTCAGCCCTCCCACCATCCCCTTCTCAAACCCCTCAGAGTTCCGTTGCCTCTGTGTTCCCAGCCCTGCGACCCCACCTCCAGCTTCTCATCCTCCCCTTGCTGGCTGCCCTGTCCATTAGGCAGTCACCAGCTACTGGTGGCAGCTGAACCTCTGGAAGGCGGGTGGTCTGAATCGAGGTGCACTGCAAGTGTCAAACACACGGGGGCTTTTGAAGACAGTGTGAAAACTGAATGCAGAGTATCTCACTGTTTTTCTGAAAACATGTTTAAATGGTACTATTTTGGATATGTGGGGTTAATTAAAATGTATATCAAAATTTTCTTTTTTTTAACATGGCTATGAAATATTTGGGGTTAATAGATGTGGCTCGAATTTCTATTAGTGCTACTCAGACGTTGAGGTGGGGGCCCCCAACTCTGTCCACACCCTCTCCTATCCTCACACCGCCCCTCGTAGGATCTTTAAAAAATTCCCAGGGTTTGAAATATCTATGCATTGATGATTCCCACGTTTTTACCTCTGGCTTCCTGCACGTGCAGATACAGACTCAGCCTATCAGCACCAGCACTCTATAGCCCGCCCCCAACCTTCCACCCCACAGGGCGTGTTCAGCCTGGGTCCTCACACCCACCCAGGCTACAGGCTGGGCCTGTTGGTCCCCATCCCTGCACCTGGAGCCCCCCTCCCTTCTCCTCACTGTCTCAGGGCCCCACCCCAGGCTCCTAGGGCACTTAGTGCCTCTCACCCTGGGCCTCCACATGAGGGGCATCCCAGACCGTTTCTCTCCTTCCCCCAGGGCTAGGCTCCAAGATCGGGGCCCCAGTCTGCACCGTGTTGCCCTGGTATCCAGCTTACATGTCTCTGTCCCCCGTGAGAGCAGGGCTGCCACAGTGTTGCTGCCTGATGGTGGTGGGAACACTCATGTGGCGTCCTGCAAAAACTGACCCCTCCCCTGCTGCTGCCTCTTCCCTGCCAGTGTCCATGCCTGCTGCCATGTGACGGTAGCTTCGCCCAGCACAGAAAGAGGCTCTCTCCATCTGGCCGGCAATATCTGGGCTGGGCATGACTTCCTTTAGCCAACAGAACGACAGCAAATGTGACATGGGCAGAGGCTTGCCCCCTCCAGGGCTTCTGGTAGCCTAAGACCACCTGTGGAGAAGCCTAAGCTGGCCTGTAGGACACCCGACATGTGATGCAGTGCCCTTTGCTGTCCCAGCCACAAATGAGGCCGTTTAGGGCCAACCAGACCCCATGTGACCACGGATGCAGGATGGGCCCCAGGCAAGGCCAGCAGAAGCAGCCCGAAGCAGAGCCCAGCGCACACTGCTGGCTCACAGAACATACTGTGTTCAGGCCTCTGAATTTTGGGTTGGTTTGTTAACTCAGCCAAAGCTAACCTGACTGAGGTCTCTAATGTGTGGCATCACAGGCCCACACTGCTGCCCCTGGGAAGACCAGCCCAAGGTGTTCAAGGCTCTGTGGCCCCTGGAGCAGGTGCACAGGACCTTGGCCTGGCATGGGCTGCGGAGCCTGTGAGATGGGCAAGAACTCAGCTGGCACTCGGCATGGGGGGAGCCGTGTCTAGGGCAGGAGGCCACCGTGGCCAAGATGGGGAGGTCACACATGCTCCCAGTGGCAAGATCCAGAAATCAGGTGAAAGGAAGCCCTTCTGAGGGCAGGTTATACCTTTAGACGTTTCACTGTCCTCACCTAGTCAGTCTGAGTGGACTAGCCTGTGACCAAAACCTAAAACGGGGCAACCACAGGCTGCTGAGATGGTGATGGAAACCTCAGGAGGTAGGCACTGCCAGGCAGGGGCCAGGGCCTCTCTGTGCACATCGCCTTGGGGTGGACCCTGGTGCCGGACAGACCACCTTTGATCACGGTTCCATCACAGAATTGTACTTTTAAGCCTAAGTGAAAGCCAGCTTTTAAAATTTTCAACTCAGCCCTGTGTTCCTTCAAAAGTCAAAGAAGCCAGAACTGGGGCTTCCCTGGTGACACAGTGGTTAAGAATCTGCCTGTCCCGTGAGCCATGGCCGCTGGGCCTGTGCGTCCGGAGCCTGTGCTCCACGGTGGGAGAGGCCACGGCAGTGAGAGGCCCGCGTAGCACAAAAAAAAGAAAAAGTAAAAATTTTGGTCTTCCCTGGTAAGAAAGAAAAAAAGAATCTGCCTGCCAATGCAGGGGACACGGGTTCAAGCCCTGGTCCTGGAAGACCCCACATGCCGCTGAGCAACTAAGCCTGTGCGCCACAACTACTGAGCCTGCGCTCTAGAGCCCGTGAGCAACAACTACTGAGCCCGCACGCCTAGAGCCTGTGCTCCGCAACAAGAGAAGCCACCGCAGTGAGAAGCCTGCACACTGCAACGAAGAATAGCTCCCGCGCACTGCAACTAGAGAAAGCCTGCACACAGCAACGAAGACCCAACGCATGCAGCCAAAAATTTAAAAAAATAAATTAAAAAAAAAAAAGAAACCAAAAGTAATCTTCCCCGAGCACAAAAGGTGTCCCTGGCCATCCCACGTCCAGGGATAGGATGGGGTGTCCAAGGAGGCCCCAGGGATGGAGGGAAGAAAGTGGAACATTCCACCCAGCTAGCATGCCAGTCAGAGCCAACCACCAGCAAGGAAACAGCCTGACCCCAGCCCAGCAGGACTCCAGAGGGAGCCTCGACACAGTCTGCCCTCCACCCGGTAGCCTCACTGGCCTCAGTGCTCCTGTTCACAGCCAGGCAGCTCCAAGTGCAGAGCATTAGAAATCGTGGCCTTTAGTTGCAGTTTCACACCATGAAAAAGCAGCCCCAGCGTGAGAAGGACAAGCACGACATTAATGGTTTAGGACGACCAGAGTCACCCTCCAGCAGAGCCTGCAAGTGCCTCTGGGTGCACGCCCTGCACCTTCACTAGTCAGCCCAAGCCTTGGGCTTGGGGTGCCCACTGTAGGAGGGGGGACCCCTGCCTTGCTCCTGGGGAAGGCAAGGGCCGGCAAGGCCACTGCCTGCCCAGCTTCCTGTGGCGGGGGAGGGGGAGCTAGGACCCCTGCTGTGGTCCAGTTTGGGTTAAGATATGAGATAGGGCATCCCTGGTGGCGCAGTGGTTGAGAGTCCGCCTGCCGATGCAGGGGACACGGGTTCGTGCGCCGGTCTGGGAAGATCCCATATGCCGCGGAGCAGCTGGGCCCGTGAGCCATGGCCGCTGAGCCTGTGCGTCCAGAGCCTGTGCTCCGCAACGGGAGAGGCCACAACAGTGAGAGGCCCGCGTACAGCAAAAAAAAAAAAAAAAAAAAAAAAGATATGAGATAAAAGAACGCGGTGATTGGAAATTCCCTGGCAGTCCAGTAATTAGGACTCGGTGCTTTCACTGCCTGGGGCCTGGGTTTGATCCCTGGTCGGGGAACTCCCAGAACACGGCCAAAAGAAAAAAATGTATATTTATTTCACCTCATTCCTATATCTGACTTATAAGGATGCGCCATGGGGCAGGCGTTTAAAGAGAAAACAGATTATCTTACGTTCTAAACACAGTTTAAAGTGTTGAGAAATTGTTTATAAATGAGGGGACACATCTGAGGGCTCCAACGTTTCACATTTAAATTTCACCTAATGAAATTTATTTTTTAATTTGAAACTTTAGTAAGTCTGGTATTAATGTTAAAAACCCAAGTAACTGCAAACAGCCTTTTGGCTACTGCAGCACAACGCCCAGCCAGCCTCGGGGGGTCTGGGGGCCCTAAAGCCGCCACTCCAGCTCGTCCCACAGATGTCCCCCCAAAACCCACTGCCTGCCCACACTTCCTGCCCACCCAGGAGTGCCCAGCGGGAAGGGGGCGGGGCCAACCTGCACAGCGTGAAGCGTACGGTGTCCTCATTGTGCGAGGCCACCATCACTGCGGCCCTGGCGTTGTGCTTCAGCTCCTCCAGGACGTAGTTGAGGCACCTGGGGAGGGTGACGCATGAGTCAGGCCTGCACAGCCTCTGCAGGGGCAGAGGCAGAAGCAGGTGCAAAACAGTGGACGATCCTGGCGTGGAATTAAAAAGCAAACAGGCCTCGTGCCATTTGGGGAGGGCTGCCGGGGTACAGCTCTCATCTTTATCAACTCAGGCAGTTCAGTAGACTTTTATATTAAAAAAAAACAAAACACCTTAATGGTTTTAGAAAAAGTAAAACAAAGGCAGAGGAGGCATTGGTTCTGACCCCCGGGTTGCTCCCACGTTGGACAGGGTCACGTCGGGTCAGCTCCAGCCCCTTCCCGGTTTCTCCCCTCTACCCCGCCCCCAGGAAGCTCTGAGGCTCCGGGAGCCAAAGAGGGCAGCGCACCTGTGGTACATGGTGTTGGTGGCCTCGTACGTGGGGTTGATAGGGTCCTCATACCCAATCTCCAGGGCGCGGGCACGTTCCTGGGCCATGTATGCGCCACGCACCAGCTTGGCCCCGAAACACCAGCCCTCTCGGCGAGCCAGCTCCACATCCAGAGTGACATTGTCATAGGTGTCCTGTGGGCCGAAGCCGAAAGTTGAGGATGACCAGGATGAGCCCCCTTCCAGCCTGCGTCCCATAGGGCCTCCCTGGGGCCCGGGCGCCCCCCAGTGTATAGTGAGCAGGGGCACCGGGGCCAGCAACTGTGGTGACTTAGGGGCTGTCAGCGCCTGCCTGGACCCCACGCACCCACTTCCCCTTGTCCCTGCAGCCCCTACACCCACCCCACCCTGAGTCCTCCAAACACCTGGCTGGTCCCCGAGCGGCCGCCAGTTTGTGCTCAAGGGTCCCTGAGGCACACGCATGAGCCTGGGGAGGGGCCCAGAGCCTTCATCAGACCCTTAGAGGGAACCAAGCTAAAAAGGGCGGGAGGAAACAGTCACTCGAAATCTGGCAATTAAGGCACGTTACGTGGACTCCAAAAGCTCCTTCATCGTCCTCCTGCCCCTTCAGCACCCTGTCTGGGGCCTGAGGCCCAGAGGACGGGTCTGCCGGCAGCTGGTCATGGGGGCCTGTCTCCCCGCGGCAGACGCTGGGCGCACCTTGAGGTAGCACTGGTACGTGTTGAAGATGAGTGGCCTCTCCACGTTGAACCTGCGCTGCATCTCCAGCGTCAGGCGGCTGATGGCCGGCTGGAAGTAGGTCTGCTCGGCGTCCACCATCAGCCGCACGCCCACCTCGCTGGCTTTCTGAGGGCCACAGCGGGGAGAGAGGGTCTGTCTGGGGCCCGGGTGACACGGGTGCCCCCCCACCCCGGCACATCCCAGGGTCCTCGACCTTGGCCAGGACGTCCATCCTCTGCAGCATCCTCGTCATCTGCCGTTCCTCCTCCTCAGTGAACCGTGACAGCAGGGGCTCCAGCTGTCCTGTCTGAGGGGGCAGTGCAGTCAGGCCACGGCCGGGCTCCAGACCTGGGATCTCGAGGCCAGGGCTCCCCCCATCCCGTGGGCAGCCTCTCGTCCCTGGTGCAGGGCCTACCGATACCCAGTGCCTGGTGCCCAGGACCAGTGGGCCTCATCACCGCGCCCCGTTCTCCACATGCCACCCTGTTTGTGCATTAAGGTCAGTGTCCTGTCCAGGGTCCCGCCGGCCACACAGAGTCCCATAACCGCGCTACCCGCCAGCACACCCTTCCTCACGGGGCTGGCTGCCCCAGGTCAGGCCCGCACCCCAGGAGTCGGCTCCCACGGCCTCCACAGGATCCTCACGATGGGTCCCCCTTCTGTTCCTGCGCAAAGTGCAGGAAGTGACCCTTGACCCATCCAATCACCTGGAAAGACTCAGCTCCTAGCAGGCAGAGGACATGGAGGAAGAACTGTGCTTACAGGCAGACTTGGCTGGCCACACAGCACAGACTGACATGCAATAAGGGGACGGAGGCATCGGCCCCAGATGGTGGCACTCAGGGCACCGGGCAGGTCAGCAGTAGGCACCCACCCTGCAGGCCCGTGAAGCACGGGGGGCCCTCTGCTTGCCCTGCTTGCCCACTAACACTGCCCAGGGCACTCCCGGTGAGGCCTCGAGCACACCCCTCCTGTCGCCAGGCTGGAGCTTGTGAAAGGCAGCGTCTGTGGGGTGTTTCCCACGGCACCTCTGCTGCTTCCTCCCATCCCAGCTCAGGGGCGCGCTCAAGCATGGCCACAAATACCTGGTCACCCTCCCAGGGGCAGGTGGAGTCTCATTCTTCTCCCTCGAACCCAGGCCAGTCTAGCAACTCCCTTTTAACAAACAGCACTGGGCAGAAGGGACGGCGTGGGTCTCCTGAGGCTCGACTAGAATAGCTGACAGCTTCCGCCTGGCTTGTGGGGACCCAGCGCCACTCTGAGGAAGCCCTGGTGGTGTGAGCGGGGACCCTCCGTGATAACCCTGCGAGAACCGTGAGGTGGGGGGCACGGACGCGCACAGCGTCACCTGCATGTTGGGGACCACCAGGTGCTTGGAGAGCTCAGTCCTGCTGTCAATGAGGCTGCCCCAGTCCAGCAGGTCCAGGGTGCTGTGGGAGAAGGCGTGTCGGCATGTGGACACGCGGCCTCACCACGGCCCCAAACCAGCCCCCTCCCTGCAAGAGCACCCCCAGACCCAACCCCACAGAACCCGCCTCAGTGCTCAGTTTTGAAAGACTGGTAAAATGTAAACACGGTCCTCTGTTTAAAAAACAGAAACCAAAACATGAATATTCTTACATCAGGGCCGAGACCACCCAGGCCACATCAGGCTCAGGGAAGAGCTGGACACGGGAGACCAGGCAGGAGGGGACGCCACACTGCCGCCAGCCCCCAGCTCCTCACAATGAGGCTTGGGACCCTCCGGAATCTCAGCTGCCCTCACCCTTCACCTGCCTGCCAGATGAGTCCTGGGACGGCTGGGTCTGGTACCCTCACTCCACAGTCCAAATAATTCTGTAAGAAGCCCTAGAGTTCGAGGGGTCCCCATGCCCTGGAAGAGGGCAACCAGGATTGGGAGAAGCCGTTGGGGCTCAGCCAGAACCTTGGCTGACCCAGGGCGGCCGCTCCCGAAATCTCAGCCTGGGGGCTACTCTTACCCGGACACGCCAAGGGTCTCCACAGTGAACCAGTTCTCAATCTCCATCCGGGACGCGATGCCCATCTTCACCACGCTTTCCTTCAGAAGCGAGAGAGCGTTGGTCCCACTGCCATCTCCCAGCCCTGCTCAAGAACTTCTCCTGCCCCTGCCCGCTGGTCTGTGATGCTAGGCTGACTTTATTATGCCAGTACTGAGACTGGCTACACTTCTGCCTTGGGTTTCTGCTCCAGAGATGGTCTCTCCCCGCTGCCCACCGCCCCACACCTGCCCATCCCTGCGGGTCCACAGAGCTCGGCTACTGGCAGGGCCAGCCCCCCTCCAACCCTCCCACCCAGCACATCCTCCATCTCTGCTCAGATTCCCTCCCCACCGACCCAGCAGCTGGGGGCTGGGCAGCAGGCCCTGGGAACCCACCTCGGACACCGCCTGGCCAATTCCTCCTGGGCAGGGCTCCTCCCCGGCCCACCCCCTTCTCACACCCACCGCGGAGGGGCGGCCCCACCTGCAGTGCAGCCACCTCCAGCTTCGTGTCCATGGCAGCCAGCCCGGCCTTGCCCTGCTCTGCGGCCATTTGGTGGAAGAACTGTCTCCACTTGGTCAGCACATCTGAGAACTGCAGCTGCAGACGCGGGCCTGAGCTGCCATCCCAGGCGCACACCCGGCCCCCTCCCAGGACCCCCGTGTAGCCCGAGCCACCCCATCCCGCCCGTGTGCCTGGCTCCCAGGGCCAAGGCACCAGCACACGAGCTTTCACTTAACGCTCACGGCAGCCCCAAGTTCTTACAAACTCCCTGTGGGTGGAAGGTTTTGACGCTTACCAGAAACTGGGGTCTCCCCAGTGCGGTGAGCTTAATGGCTGAGAAGCCATCCTCGCTGGCGCCACCTGTGAGAACCCACAGGAAGAGCCATCAGTGCTGGGGGGTGTGTGGGGGGGACCCTGAGCCTGCGCCCGGAATCTGTGCCACTCAAGAGTTAGGACACTTCTTGGGACGTCCCTGGTGGCGCAGTGGTTAAGAAGAAACCGCCTGCCAGTGCGAGGGATGCGGGTTCGAGCCCTGGTCCGGGAAGATCCCACATGCCGCGGAGCAACTAAGCCCATGCACCAAAACTACTGAGCCTGCGGTCTAGAGCCCGTGCTCCGCAACAATAGAAGCCACTGCAATGAGAAGCCTGCGCATCGCAACAATGAGCAGCCCCTGCTCGCTGCATCTAGAGAAAGCCCGCACGCAGCAACGAAGACCCAACACAGCCAAAAATAAATAAATTAAATAAATAAATTTATTTTTTTAAAAACTATAAAACATTGCTGAGAGAAGACTTAAATAAATGGAGAGATATGCCATTTTCATGGGTCAGATACTCAGTATTGTTAAGTCATCAGTTCTCTGCAAATTGATTTATAGATTCAATGAAATTCCAATCAAAATCTCAGAAGGGTTTTTTTGGTTGAAATTGAAAAGTTGATTTTTAAAATGATATAGAAGGGCAGAGGGAGAAAGCCCGCACGCAGCAACGAAGACCCAACACAGCCAAAAAGAGAAAAAGAAAAAAAAAGAAGAAAAGAGTTAGGACACTTCTCATTGACATATGACAGACTTCAGGAGGCAGGCAGTGGCCGTTCTTCCTATTAGTTACCTACAATACATGGTACTGGGTCTACCTTGCACCTGGGTCTACCTTGCACCTGGGCCCTGAGACCCCCAGAGCACAAACAATCCAGCCACCCAATGAGACGGTGCAGTGGCACCAGCGCATCTTTCCTACCTCGCCCACCAGGCCCGAGCAGGCCCACGGTGGCCATGCTTCCCGGGCAGGCCGCCTGGCCCTCAGAAGCAGCTCTGGTGGCTGCCTGGCAATCTCAGGCCGAGGGGGGTGGCAACAGGAGGGGAGAGCCCACCGAGGACCCAGACGCCTGGGCTGGCTGACCACCCATGGCAGAAGGACAACGACCCTACGCAGCCCGCAAACACCCTGCACTCGGCTGCTCTGGATGCCCCACCATGCAGGTGGGAACCAGTGACTCAGCAGGGTTTGAGTTTGCCACATGGGTCCAGGAATGCAGTGGGCAAAGGAGCTGGTGAGACCTGCCCACTCAATCCCTGCCCGTTTCCTCTCCGATGCCCTCAGCATCCGGGGCTGCCCCTGGGGGGTTCACCGAACACAGAAACGCCCAGCAGAGCACAAGCTGGAGGCAGAAGGCACTCAACCACCACCCTCATTCTCTCCTCTGGCTTCTGGAAGCCCACGACACACATCTTTGCTTCTGTGGGGCCCTCCCCGTCTGTCTGCCCCCAGGCAGAGTGGGCAGGGAACCAAGAAGACGCCCCTAGCACTGGACACTGGGCAGCCGGAGTCTGCCTGACCGCCCGGGGTGCCCAGCGCTGCTCCTAGGAGGCTGCCTCTGGGCGTTGCTCGCTCCCACTCCTTAAAGTGTTCAGAAGGTGTGGGACCCACTAACAGGAGGGCTGCTGGGGACCTGATGGACGCTGAGGCCTCTGTGACCTCCCAGCTTAACTCACCTCCCTAGCAGGTGTTCCCACCCAGAGGCCACGCGGGGAAGAATTCTGTTAATGAGGACGTGGCACCAGCTCCCGAAATGGTGTGGCCCTCGGCAGAGCCAGGGGTCATGTGACAAGAGTCAAGCCCCTGCCTGGGACTGGGGGCCACTTGGCCCACTGACAGGCCCACATCTGGACACCTGGTACCCGGGAGCGGGGAGATGCCCTCCTGCAGGCAGCCAGGCTCCTCAGGAAGGAGCTGGACTCAGGTGTGAGCCCAGGTCATCCTCACGACCAAGGCCACAGAGGTGGGGATGGAGCCCTGAGCAAACACTCGGGGCCCGGCCTTGTGTTCCCACACCAGCATCTCCTCGAGCGGAGGTCAGCCCAGGCTGGGCCTGGCGGGCGGCATGCCAGCGACAAGCAGGGCCCCACCTGAAGCCTCGATGCAGCGCAGGAACGTCTCCATGTGGCTGTCACACTTGGCTTCGCTGGCGTAGAAGTAGGTGCGGGCGCTGACAACGCCATCCCTGCGGTCTCCAAATGCCCGGTGGGCCTGGAACTGCTTCTCCCTCTTACTGGTGCCTGGAGAGGTGGGCGTCCGGCCTGAGCCACCTCCCCACCCCACCAAGCCCCCATCCCGCCACCAGCGCTGCACTCCAGCTCCAGCCCCCCCAACCCCTAGCACACGGCCCCCTGCCTGTGCTACTCCCCAAACCGGCCCGCCCTGGCGCCCACTCTTCCTTCTCCTCGGGTCACCCTAGTCGTGTGGCAAACCCAGGGCAGGAAGGCAAAGCCCAGACCCACCGAGGGCCGAGTGCACTGGCCCCCCAGACGGGCCGTAAGGATGTGTCAGCCACTCAGAACGACAGCCTGGGTGCCCAGGGGCACGGGGAGGAGCCGGGGGGTGCGGGTGGGGAGCGGGCTCGTTCCTGAATGGCTGCCTCCCACTCACCGTGGCCGTCCCTCTCCGATGCTGAGGTACAGGACCTGCGGGAGGGAAGAAGAGGGAGAGGGTCGCGGTCACGCCACCTCAGCTACAAGTGACAAAACGCATCCCATTGAGGAGGCACAGGTGGGAGGAAGTAGAGGCTGAGCCCTACCCTGACCCAGGAGGGCTGAAGAGGAAGGCAGGGTCACCTGGCCAGGTAAGAGTGACTCACATCACCCCACCCGCCCCCGGCCTCCGGGGTCACCTTCTCTGAGCCTGGCAGCCTACAAGCCCTGCTCCGGAGGAACCTGGGTCTCCCCCTGGGTGAGGCCCCCTCCCTACAATGGGTGAGGAGGAAGTAAAGCGATACACAGCACAGGGCATGGGTAGGTCCTTGAGGCCGGCTAGCCATGACCCTTTCCTGTGAGGAAAAGGCGGGGCGCGGGCCAGTCAGGGCTGAGGATGGTGGAGAGAGGGAAACCACCAGCTTCCTGATCCCCAGAGCCAAGGAGCGGGGCCCCTTGCTCTGCCCCCTACCCACAGCCGGCCCCACCTCCACCCGCGCTCCTCAGGATTATTTTCAAACCAGCAACCACAATTTATTTTTTTAATGCAAACCCTCCCCTGGCCTCCCCTGGCCATCATACCTGAATATACCCAGTCCTCATGAGGACAGGACAGAGAGGGCACCTGTAAGGCCAGACCCAGGCCGCCCCACAGCTGTGGTCCACTGAGGTGGAGGCATGACATGGCACCCGCCATCTGCACCGAGGCAGGGGCCTCATCCCGCGGTTGGCAGCTGCGGGAGGCTCGGGCCTGCTCTGTCACCACACAGCCCATAACCTGCAGGTATCCACCTTCTAGGCAGACTGCCCTCCACTGAGGGGACACCACTACCCAGAGGCCCCCAGGGGCCCGGGGCCATGTGATGGTCCCAATTAGCATTTCCACAGCTGGCCTTCTACCCTCCAAGCCCCAGCCCAGCTCCAAAGGCACAGGGGAGCCAGCCGGCCACACAGCCACATGATCAGGGGGCAGCGGCCTATCCCAGAGCAGAGAGTACTTAGCATGTGCAGGGCTGCACTCTTGACCAGGCCCGGCGAGTGGATCACGAGGAGACAAAGATGGCAGTTACCAGGCCGGGGGGAAGGGGAGTGTAGTGTCACCATGAAGAGAAGAGCATGCTCTGTATACACACACACACGTGCAGACACATGTGCACACATGCACACACGTGCAGACACATGCGTGCACATATAAGTGCACGGCCCAAGATGTGGAGGAGGGAATGGAGTGCCCCCGGGGGCAGGGGGCAGGAGAGGACCGCAGGACTGACCCAGGGGCTTGCAGGAGTGGCAGGAAGACCCCAACCATCCCCTCAGCCACCTCCAAGCTCAGTTCTGCATCAGGTAATTTGTTGGCTGGACACCTTTTAGAAAAAAGTGAAAAGTGAGGGGAGACCACGCCGGCTGCCCTCACACCAGCTCTCCCCTGGTGAAACGCAGGAGGCAAGAGAAGAACACAGAAAAGCCTGTGGGCCCCCAGGCCCTGGCTCCAGGCAGCACCCAAGACACTGCGCACACCAGTGCCGAGGAGCAGCCTCCACCCTGGGGACCAAGGCCCAGGCCTCGCCCCTGGCCAGCCCTGGGTTTGCACAGCCAGGACACACACACCTGCTGGCCACACTGTCCCCAGCCATCCTCATCACGACCTCATCACAGCCAATTGTCAAGAGGAGCCCAGCCCTGCACCCTCTCCCCACGGCCCTCAGCCTGCTGGGGGGACACTGCGAGGCTCCTCTCCTAGAGTTAGGTTCCTGGCCTCTGCCTTCTAACAAGTGTTCTGGGAAACACCATCCCACCCCCTCCCTGGATGGCTATTCTCCCTTCTGCACCTCCGGCCTCCTACCTCCTGCTTCCTAACCTGGGGAAGCCCCCCGGACGCCCTCCTCCCAGGGCCACGTCCTTAGGGCACCTGCTGGGCCTCCTGCATGTTCAGACGCCCCCATCTTTTCTGTGCCTCTTATGGTTATGCCTGGGGCATGGCCCCACCACCTGCGCTCGCTCCCCGCCCCACCCTACTCCACTCCTGTGGCTTTAACTTGGGGCAGTGGCCTCTACATCATTCCCCAGAGCAAGGTCTAGGGGCCTGTGACCCCTCCGTTCCCAACACGGGGGCTCCTGATGGAGAATGCTTGGCATCTCGATGGCATGGATGTTCGATCAGTGCCTATGAGCCTGGTTCTGCACCCTCAGCCAGGCTCCACCGAGCACACAGGGCTGCCTGGCAGCAGCCCTGCCACTGGCATCGGTCGGCAGCCACCACATTAGGACAGGAAGGGACTGCCGTTCACGTCCCAAAGCCCACAAAGCAGGGCTCCTGCAGGACAAGGGGCACCAACAGCAGGGTGGCCCAGGGTCACAGGCTCCAGTGCCCATGGTAGGGCAAAGCCAGCCCTCCTCCCAGTGCTCCCCTGCAGGGCAGGGAGGAAGCCAGGCAGATTGCCCTGGGAAAGAAGTCTTTTCATACCAGAGAGAGAAAATCCCATTGTGAAACTACCAGCCCTCACCCAGACCCAGTTGGGATACAGCCCATTAGTTATTCAACAGGCAGCCTCAGGGCAGGCTGCAGCCCCAGCCCACAGCCCCTCTAGGAACACCGGGGTGCTGAGCTGGAGAACCCCGCCTTCAAGACAGCAAATCGCGAGGCAGGGGCTTGGTTCCCCAGGCCAATCCACCAGCAGCTCGGCTGGGACATTCCGTTCCCAGGGCAGGAGCCTCATGTGACACCTTCCCTCCCCTCCCGGCCCCTCCCCACCCTGTCCCTCCCCAGGCCAGAGCAAACACCAGAGCTTGAGACAGGGCAGGTTACTCAGCAAGCCTGTCCCAAGCCTCACATGGTCAGGCGCGGCTGCTGTCAGGACTTAGGGGCCCAGATGCCAGCAAGGGGTGGAAGGGTGCAGGCACCAGCCCAGGAACTAGGCGTTTTGCAAAGAAAGGGCTGGTTCTGCCTGGATCTCCCATGAGGCTCCTACTTCAGGAAGCAGAGGGTGAAATGGTCCTCGAGTTCTGTCCTATGGCCCAGGAGGGTGGGTCGGGGGATGCCCATCTGTCCCCATACTCACTGCCCAGAGAACGGGCCCTGCAGCCAGTTGGTGACCTCGGCAGGAGCCACTGGGCTCGCCTGCCACATGTGTGCTCCTGGCAGCACATTCCCTTTTCCTCGGACCCCCAGGCAGTCTGCACACCCATCAGGTGGGGCCCACCTGCTAATCAGGAAATCATCTCAGGGGCCAGGCAAGGGTGGGACAGTGGGACCGGCCCAGTAGGTCAGAATCCCCAGAAAAGATGCTGCAGGAGAGCAGGAAGCCAGAGCACCTCCAACACCAGTGTCAGCAATCATATTTTGTAAACTGCCAGGTAGCACCCAGCAGCCACCATTGAGTCACGGCCACTCAATTCTGCCCCTGTAGGGTGAGAGCACTTTGAATTTCATATAATTTTCGCGTGTCACAAAACATTACTCTTGCTTTGTTTCAACCATTTAAAAATACAACAATGGGGCTTCCCTGGTGGCGCAGCGGTTGAGAGTCCGCCTGCCGATGCAGGGGACACGGGTTCGTGCCCCGGTCAGGGAAGATCCCACATGCCACGGAGCGGCTGGGCCCGTGAGCCATGGCCGCTGAGCCTGCGCGTCCGGAGCCTGCGCTCCACAACGGGAGAGGCCACAGCAGTGAGAGGCCCGCGTAACGCAAAAAGAAAAAAATAAAAAATAAAAAAAAATAAAAATACAACAATGATTCTTAGCTTGCAGACTGTACAAAACCAGGCTGATCGGGCTGGGGACCAGAGTTTGCTGACCCCATCCTCGCCCCTCCTCCAGCCTCGGCACACAAGGCCTCGGTGGAAGCCCAGAGCTGTCATCCTCACGGGGCAAGAACACAACCTCAGGCAGACCCAGGAGGGCTGCCGTTAGTCAGGTGGACAGAGCTCTCCCAGCCAGGCCCAGCCCAGCCCCGGTGTGCTGGGGTTGCCAGCAGGTGCCACACGGGCCTTACTCCATCTCCTTGCGTTCGGCCTCCTCGGGGGTCAGGTCCTCCTCCACACCATAGTCCAGGATAGAGCCCACGCCGAAGGCCCTGTTGTGCTGGATCAGGGGCCGGATGGACTCCTGGTCCTCACCAGCCACAAACTGCCCGTAGAAGGTCATCTTCATCAGTCTGTCGAACAACCTTTGCCCCAGAAGTCTCCTGGCAAGACGGAGCAACTGAAAGGTAAAGGGCAGCGGCTATCCTGGGCCACCTGGCCTCCCATGGCCCCAGCAGGACACTCCTGTTTCCCCGCCCGCCCGTCACAAAGCCTTGACGTGCTCTCCCCAGGGCCAAACTCGGCTCATGGCCTTGGTTTTACAGTGACACCACCCGAAGCAGATTGCTTCTCTGCTCACAGTGACTGTCCATGCCCCACTCCTCATGCAGGGTGGCCGGTCCCAGGCGCTGCTCTTGCCTCCCTGCCCTGCACGCTCATGGGTGACCCCAGTGGCACATGGCAGTCGCCTGACTACCACTTGGTGGATAAAGAAGTGAACGGCAGCTCTCTCTGGGAACAGCAGTGGGCGTGTTCATAACATTCTCTGTATCCACACCTCTGCAGGTTATGCTGGGGAAGAGGGGGATTTGGTGTGAGTTTCTAGAAGGTGAGAACCCCGATTTTTCAATGTTTTGTTCACTGCTTATTCCAAGTCCCTAAAACAGTGCCTGGCAAGGGGCCGGCCCTCCAGTGGGTGCTGCACAGATGAACACACAAAACTCCAAGTGAGTATGAGTTCCGCTGGAGAAAGCAGAGGCTAAAAGTGAGCCAGGTAACCACCCACAGAGGTCTGGGAGATGACCATCCACCCGGGACCAGCGGGGACTCAGCACACTCATCCAGGCCGCAGCAGGCCGTGCCCCGGGGGAAGACAGCCTCCCAAACGACTCAGCTTTCTCCTCCAGTCATATCTCACTACACCCCAAATTTCTGCCATCATCATTCAAATGTCCCAAGCAACTGCCTCCTGCCCGACACAATTCTAGGGTGAACAAAACAGATGACGGGCTCCCATCCTAGTTGCAGGGAGACCCAGAAGGAGGGAGGGGCAAGGTACCTCCATGGAATTCAGAATGGGAGTGAGGGAGTGCCGGCCAGGGCAAGGGCGGGAGGTGTTTGCTAACTTAGATCCAGGGTGTGGAGCTTGCCAGGCTAGGAGGTGACGTGGTGCTCCTGCACTGGGGACAGTGGTGGGAAGGAATGAGGTCAAGGAGGGGCGGGGGAGGACACACCCACCATCTGTCTGGGAATTCCCGTGTGTCTACTACCCCCCCACCCCCCCGCTCCCGGCTCCAGCTCCAAGGCAGGAACAGTCTAAGGTTTCTCAAACCCAGTGAATAACAGAACCCCTGTTTTGTGGGGAACATCTCTTGGGATCAGGGTCTCAGGGAGCAATCTCTAGTCTAGGCAAAAGCATGAGTCAGTCACACACCTTCATCCACAAAACAGTCCCAAACAGCCCAAGCCTCTCAAAGGCCGACACACCTGAACCGTGGCTGGCACCCGGACAGAGATGCTTAAGGAGCCGTGCGGCAACACGAGGGTGAAGGTTTCCAGGCCATCACCTCTGTCTGTGCCATGTCTGATTTTATTGCATCTCAATATTTTTATAAAGAAGAATAGAAATGGAAAGTGAAAGTGCCAACCCAGGAGACGGGCAGGCCTCCTTCACCTCACAAGAGCCCTGGCCAGAACTCACGAGTCTGTGGGTCAGAGCACCCTATCAGGAGGAAAAGCCAGGTCTTGGATATATCAAAGTTCACCCCAGAGGCAGGCCAGGCAGAAACAGGGACCTGAAAACCATCACTCAGCTCTGGAAAACCCTGGACATCATACACGTCAATTTTGAGGACTGTCAGAAACACAGTGTGTGTGGAAGTGGGCCAACTGTCTACTCTAGGGCCAGCAAACTTTCCCACCCAGGAACACGTGGTACATAATTTAGGCTGTGCGGGCCACCCAGTCTCTGTCATAACTACCCAACTAGCATGAAAACAGCTCCAGCCAATGCTCATAAAAGGAGCAGGAGCAAGGCTGATGCTGAGATGTGGTCCAGGGGTCATGGGCTGGTGACCTCCCGCTCCCCTCCTGTTCCCCTGTTGTCAGAGGGAACAACAGTGAAGGCCACCCAGGTAACCTGAGCTGGTCACTGACCCTCTCACCCTGGCAAAAGGGAGGCCAGCCTGTCACAGAGGGCTATGGAAGCACATGGTGCAGGGCCGGCAGTTTTAAGCCAACTCCAGAGCAAAACAGCCCCTTTAAAACCATCCTGGCATCAGGCGTGCCCTGGGGTGGCACTACCTGAGACGAGGGTAGCCCTACCTCTTCCCCAGGTAGGAAGATCCTTCGTGGATTTAGAAACTTGCACCAGTTAACACAAACACTGTAAAAGACTCAAAGACATGTCTGCAAAGCAAGGACGGGTAAAGCCGGTTCTCTCGCCTCTCTGACTGCCCCCTTCCCCCACACTATCCTGCACTGGCTCACACCCAAGCACAGAGGCTTTCATCATGGAAGGCCTGAATTTTCTAAACCCTTCTCAAAAAGGCCTGCCTTCGGGCAAGTGCGGGCCCCCACTGGGTCCTGAGCCAATGCCACAGCTCAAACTAGGCTCCTGCAGGCTGACACTCCCTGGGGCATGAGCTGCACAGACCTGCACTGGCTCAGCAGGAGGAATTTTTGCTGCAGGCCAGAGCACAAGAAGGACCAGGTTCTGGTGAGCGGCCCACAACTCTGCAGTCTGGCCTCTGCCTTGTCTCCTCCAGCACCAGGCACCAAGGCCACTGTCACCAGTGGGACCACCAGCAATGACGACAGGGGGAACAGGTCCCACGGAAGGCAGGCAGAGCACACCGCACAGCTACTGGGCTCCTTAAGGATGTCCCCAGGGCACAGGTAGAACACGAGGGGAGCGTGGGAGAAGCCTCCTTACTCCTCCAGGCACCCACAGCACAGTCCCAGTGCACTGGCACTCGCCCCAGGCAGGCACCCAAGGGACGGTGGAGCTGACATGTCCCTCCCACTGTTGCCCACAGTACCCGAGGACCCACAGCTCTGCTGGCTTCTCTGCTGGTTTTGAACCTAGCCCCTTCAGAGCCACCCAACTCTAACTCTGCCCTCATCACCCACCCACCTTGGGTGGCCTCACCTTCACCTATGCCCAAGGTGTGGCTTGGTGCTCCTCCTGGGTCCAGTCTCCCTAGCCTCTGCCCGGAGCTAAGGTGCCCTCAGCACAGTCTCACTGAGAAGTCAACACCCCCTGCATGAAGCGCCTTCAGGACCCTCAGCACCAACTGGACCCTTGCTTTTAAACTGTTCCCAGAATCACCTTGACCAAGAGCGGCTTAGACACTTCTGCTTTTTACTTCCCCAAAGCCCTCACACTGTTCAATGTAATTGTGTTAAAGTTTCAAAAGTCGGATATTTGAGCAGCAAGCGTCCCATTCTCCCTCAACATTGTTCAGAGTGACCATGTCTGGGGATCCCCTGGGTCACAGCGTCCAAGAACTCTGGGGTCCCAGGCTATGAGCCGCTCAATAGGCCAGGCTTCCCTTTGGGCAACATAGACGACACTCAATTTTAAATTTCGGGTGAACACTGTGTACTACTGCAAGCAGCATATAGCTTAATATTTAAACTAATCTTTGTTTTTAGCTGCCAGTAACTGACACGTAGTAAAATTCACGGGCCCGAAAGGGCGTGCAGGAAACACCTTCCTTCCTGACTTCCCGGCCACAGGCGATGCTCCAGAGGCCCCGCTTTCCACTTTGAAACTTCATAACGGCTCCCAGGACCGGCGAAGGCCCGCGGGGCCCTGGCCGCACCCCACCCCCAGCGTCCCCGAGCCCCCGCACACCTGCTCGTGGCGCGCCAGCAGCGCGGGCGAGGCGCAAAGGCGCAGCACCAGCAGGCTGCGCGCCAGCTCCCAGCTGCGCCGGCTCCGGTACGCCTCCTGCGTGTTGCCGAAGTCCACGGCGGGCACTGGCGGCCGCGCGGCCTCGGCCGCCCTGCGCCCCCGCACGGCTTCCAGGCCCGCGGCGTGCTGCTCGCGGGTCGCCGGCGCTGTAGACAGCGGGGCTCGGCGGGAGAGGGCGGAGCGCAGCACGGGAAAGGCTCGCCTAAGACTCATGGCTGTTGTCCATGTGCCCCTGGGCTGATTAAGTACGCGCCGCCAGCCCCGCCCCGCGCTCGGCCCCGCCCTTTCCCGAGAGGCCCTGCCCCGCGCCTGGCCCCGCCCTCGGTCGCGCCCCACCGCACCCCGAGCTCCAGCCTCGCCCTCTCCCCCGGAGGCTCCGCCCCGCGCGTTCCTGAAAGGTGTGGGTCCTCTGGCAGCCCCCGCCCACCGAGCGGCGCCACGTGCGCCTGAACCCCGCCTTCTCAGCTAGTGGCCGCCCCCCCGAGGAGACCGCGCCTACTTGGCTGACCACCCTAGCTCCGCCTGCTCCGCGGGAGGCCCCACCCTCCCGGGAGGCCCCACCCGGGAGGCCCCACCCTCCCCGCCCCCCCCGCACACCCGTACACCTGGGCGCCTCCCTGGGCGTTGAGCTGCAGGAACTCACAGCTGAGACCGGGTCTGCGGAGAATCCGGGAAGGCCGAGCGCGATGCTGCTTCTCTCGTGTAAAGGGGCTTTGGGAAGCCCTCCGTCCTCTCCCCTGGCCTAAGGCTCGAGCGTGGGAAGGAGTCTCCTTAGGGACTTGCCAACTCCGTTCTCTCCCGTCTTTCCGGTCCCACTGCCCACGCAACGGGCAGGCGTGGACCACCAGGCTCCCCTGGGAAGCTCTGCAGCTCCCATGGTTCCAACATGCCCTGCTTCTCCCCTACAGGTCCTGCCTTCTGTACCACCTTTGGGGCTGACAGCAAAGCCCCTGCTTTGCCACCTTCCACCGGCCTCCCTTCACTCCTAAGGGCCTTCAGGGCCTTCCCACCCTCTGTCCCTCTGCCTTGGATTCCCTTCCTTCCAACATCATGCTAGGCCTGCTGTCCCAGCCCCAGATTTCACCTCCTGGGAGGAACCTGTCTTGACCACCCTCCCCATCACTCCCCCTCCCCACACCTGCATCTCCTCAGGATGTTCCTGCACACCCACGGGTGCTGGGTCTGACTGTGTGTGGCAGCCTCACTCCATACCTTGCCCACCTGTTTCACCTGGTTCTCTGGGTGCTCCACGCATCTTGGTGCATTGGACACCCTGACCTGTTTGGCACTTGGGACTGAATAATTGTGCATTGCAGGATGTTTATCAGCATCCCAGGCTTCTACCTGCCAGATGTCAGTAGCACCCCTCCCCCAGACCTTGCTCATGTCTCTTGGGGGATACCATCACCACGCCCTATATTGAGGGAGGCTTCTTGACATTGTCACGGGCCTCCTGCCCCCCTTCCCCCTATTGGAGTTGAAGAGAAAAAGGGAGAGACACAGGGGGCAGGTGAGTCAAGGCCCAGGGGCATGAACTTGGGGGTCCCTCCAGCAGCTCAGAAACTTAGCTCCCCAAGAGTAGGCCAACCTTAACAGCTGTCCATGGCCACCAGACTCTCCCATTTTCCTGTCATGGATAAACTCCCCACCTCCCGAAAACCCTGCAGGGACTCCCCGCTGCCATCTGGACAAGGCTGCTGGTTCAGCCTGGCTCCTCGGGCCCTCAGTGGCCAGGCCCTGCCTACACCCACCTTACCTCTCACCGTGCTAGTCAACCTGCCGGCCCCTCTTCTGAGCTCCAGGTCATTCGCACACTGCTCGCTGCTCTCGGGCACCTGTCCCTCCCCTTGCACCCCAGCCATCTCCCTCCTCCTCCTCCTCCGGGTCCGTTTGGTGGGCACATTTCCAGCTGGGCACCAGCTTGACCACAGCTCCCTCTTTTTGCACTTGACTCCCAGCCACCTGCTGTGTCCCTCCCCAACTGCCTCTTGATGTGTCTACTGAATGAAGGAAGGAAGGAGCATATTTGATGTGGGAAGTTTGATGCCAAGCTCTAGGCTGGTGACTGGGTTGGAGACATCCTCCAGGCCCCGCCCTGAATCCTGAGTCGCCCTGGACCACACCCAGCCCTTGCCTAGCACCCTGGCTCCTGCTTTACAGGCAGACACCCCGTTGGTGCCATGTCTCTCCTCTGCTGGGCACACAAAGCTGGCCTGGGCTGCGTTCCCCCAAGAGCGTCTGCACCTGGTTACCAGGATTGGACCCAGGTTCCCAGCCCTCAGCATCATGTGTCAGGACAAAGTGCAGCTGAGCAGTTCTGTGGGCACCTGGTGACGCACACACCAATCGGTGTTGGTACTTAGTCCCAGCTGACACACAGCGCTGGAGCTGACCCTAACCCCAACCCTTCCCACCAGCAGCCAGTACTGCGCTTGGCCCATCTTCAGGATAATCTTGTTGATCTCATCTGCCCCTACCAGTGATCTCCCTCTAATGCACTCGTATTAGGGGCCAGGGTGGGGGGTACCACAGCAGCCCCGGCTGTGCCACAGCTCACTGCACTGATAGTGAAGAATGCTGGTAATCATCCACATCACACACACTTTTGGCAAAATGACTGTGCATGTGAAATGCCAGGTCAGCTTGTGGGCTGACCTTCCCATGCACCTGTCCTCCGACATCTCCATCCCTGCTCTGACTCAGGGAATAGAGGGTGGAGTCTAAGCCAAAACACAGCTGACAAGGTCAAGGCAAGGTCCAGGCAAATCTCACAGACCAGGCAGCACAGTCGTGATCAGTGCTGGGCCCAGCCTGGTACCGCACCGCAGCCAGGGACAGTGCCCAGGGGCATGTTCAGCCCTGCCTCCTGTGTGGGAGGTCACACTGGGTTCCTTGCCTCACATCAGCACTGGATTCCTGTCCTCCAGCTCAGGAGACTGAGCCAGATCTGAGAAGGCCAGATCTCTGGGGTCTTTGCCATGTGGCAGTCACCTGCTGGTCACACCTGGATGAGGGCCAGTCAGCAAGGGCTCCGAGGAGGAAGCAGCTGGGCGACAGACCCTAGTGGACGGGTCTGTCCCACTCAGTGGACTCACCCACCTCAGGACAGTCACTGACCCACTTTTGCCGCAGTCGTGTGGCCCGGCTCTTCCCAGAGAGCACACCCTCTGAGTTCCCCCTGTGCCTCGTCTCCTACGGATACCTGGTAAAATGTTTGTTTTCACCTCATTGGTGAGCATGACATTGGAACTCTGGCAAAGTTATTATTTTGCCATGGGCCTCTTACCCGTATTTCCTGAAATATTTGTCTTGCCGAATCATGGCTCCCCATTAGAACTCATTCTAATTTATTACAGTTTGCTGCTTGCTCTATACCCATTTTCACTGATATATTTGCTCTGTCTGCACACAGAGGAGTTCATTCACATTTGTTTAATTTGGGGATTGTCTTTCTGTTATCAGCCTGCACCAAACACAGGCCAGTATTTGCCCCGCCGGAGCGTAAATTCCCTCATGGGCACATCATCCCCTTATCCACTCCCTGCCAGTGTTCGTAGACTCTGCCCGAGCTCTGTTTAACTCTGTGATTTTAGTCATTGTTTTTCAGAGCTAGTAAAATATGATTGCATTCCCTGACATTAAGATTGTCTGCTTAATCTCAGAACACGCTGCTGTGTTTATGTGGATGCCATCACTCTTTACCACACAGGCCGCTTTGTCTGGTGACTTTCTTTTGTTTTTTTTTGCGGTACGCGGGCCTCTCACTGTTGTGGCCTCTCCCGTTGCGGAGC
>NC_041232.1:1203003-1266863 GCF_002837175.3 Physeter macrocephalus | reverse complement strand
CACGAACCCGTGTCCCCTGCATCGGCAGGCGGACTCTCAACCACTGCGCCACCAGGGAAGCCCTGGTGACTTTCAATACGTGTGAGGAAAGGCATTCAGATTTCCCCCCCAATTCTTTCTCTGTAAAATCAGTGTCCTCTGTGTGCTGACAAGTATGGCAGTCAAAACCTTCCCCTTCGGGAGCTATGATTGCTGATCCGGTTTATGCAGAAGAAACTGAGGCCCAGAGGGGAGGAACAACTTGCCCAGGGCCCGCTACAGGATTGGAAGCCTGGGTCTCTGTCCCCAGAGCCTTCTTCCACCTTTTCTGGTTGTCAGGTGTGCACTAGGTCTGCGGAGCACACGACCCCCGGTGATGCACATGGCTGGCACTGGGCTGGGGACCTGCAGGCCAAGGAGGCAGGAATGTGGGGACTCTGGCCTGGGCTCGGGCCTTGAAAAGGGGCCAAGCCCAAGGGACCCGCAGCCCCTGGTGACAGAAGGGAGCGCATGACAGCGTAGTCGAGGCTAAATAAGCCTGTGCATCTGAGGTCGGTGGAGTGGAATCCTGCCCACGAAGAGGACAGTTGGCTGGGGGCTCCAGACGCCTTTAACAGGACGGAGCAGGCACGTGTCATGTGAAGGCCGGAATGACACAACAACAGGAACAGCAGCCTGCGGCGACCCAGTTCAGGTTGTGTCCTGCGCACACCCACACCCGGAGTGCAGGGACTGCAGAGCGAGGCCACAGACTGTGGCTCTGGGCCAGAGAGAGTTTGGGACCTCTTCCATGGGGAGATGAGAACAGTAATCCCCCGCGGGGGTTACTGCCAACAATCAACGGGCACCGAAGGCGTTTAGCACAAGCCCTGGCACCCACCAAACTCCTGACAAACCAGAGCTCTGCTCTTGCCAGCTGCGCGGGGCACCTGAGAGATGCGGGAAAGCCTCAGGAGACCAGGTCTCCCACAGGCTGGAAGGGGGCCCCAAGGGACCGCAGGACTTGACGATGAGCAGGTTGCAGGCAAGGATCCCATGTGGAAGCGGATACCCTGCTGGGGACACGGACGTGGCAGTCCCCTCACACAGAGCTTCCTGCATGATGGTTGTTCCCTCGGGGGGGGGCGGGGGCGGCGGCAGGTCACCAGGGCCCTGGACCTTGTGGATGGCCAACGGGTCCTGGGCCGAGTCTCAGAAGCAAGGCCATCCTGGGAAGCTGTGGCTTTGGTCTTCCTGCCTGCAGCCCTCCCTGGGTGACCCACACACACCCTGTGAGTCTGGGTGGGATGTGAGAGACATGCCACCCATGGTCCTCTGCGGTCAACTAGAAGCCAGGACTCTTGGTGACACTGGGCCAGCCATACCCTCTCTGCTCCAGCCTGGTGATGGTGGCACCCCAGCCCAGGTGGAAACCTCCCCGGGGAGCAGGAGCCAGCTGCCCCATGTGGCTCCTTTGGGGCATCCACCTGGCTTCTCCCTGAGGCCATGGGGCAGGATGCAGGGTGATGCCTGTGGTCTCTGCACGTGCCATGGGCCCAGCAGGGCCTCCCGGGAGAGCGCGGTGGGACAGACACAGTCACTCGTTCCTTTACACACCTGTCTACTTTGAGCTTTTTATCCCAACAAGCAGGTGTGAGTTCTGTAATTAAAAAAATATATTTTTAAACTGTGTAAATAATAGCCATAGAAAGAAAAGGCAAAGCAGGGGCTCTGGCTGAAGTCCTGGATGTTCGTGAGGAGCTGGCTCAAGGCAGGGTTACACGACCGGCCTTTCATGCCTTTGGACACAGGTGGAAATGGCCCTGGCCCTGCCAGGTGCCTCGCACACGTGGGACTTGCACAGCTCCCTGTCCCTGGCGGTCTCTCTCCCAAGGTGGGAGGCCCTGGTACGCAGGGATGAGCTTGTCCAGAGTCCCCAGGGCTTGGCCTGGCTGCGTGTGCCAACCCGGCCACCAGCAAACGGCCTCAGCGCTGGCTGTGTTTCCTGGGCACCCATGCAATGACTGGTTGACTTCCTGGAGGAGGTGACAGCTGAGTTGGAACAAGGAGGACCCTGGATTGGTAAGGGAGAGCTGTGGGGCTTCAGGGGGTCACAGTGAGACTTGGCCCGAGATGCGGAGGCTTGCAGTCCTCCTCTACCAGCTGGATGCACCCTGAGCATCCTCCAGCCCGCGGGGGTCCTGGGGTTGGCTTGCAGCCTTTGCTTCTGACTTCTGACCCTTCACCACGGGTGCCCCCACGCCCCTTTGTCTGCCTTCAGCAGTACTGGGATGTGCCCCCGCCGCCAGCTCCCATCAGTCCCAGCTCCCAAATTAGTGCCAAACCACAGCCTCTCCTGGGGGTCTCGGCATGGGGGAGGTCGGGGGCTCCCTGCGCTGCCCCTCCCCCAACAGTAGCTACATCAGAACTTGCACCGGGGTCCCCAAGATGGGTTCCCTTCGGTAGGGGTCGGGGACAGATGGGGGCTTCACAAAGCATGACTGAGGGCCCCAGTTCCTCCTGCTGCCCCAGCACCTCTCGGGGACTTCAGGCCTCCTGCAGAGCCATCTCCTTGGGCTGCATGGAGGCATTTCGGCCCAAGGTCTCGCTGGGGGTTGCTTGGCGGCAGGGGCAGGGCCAGCCTGGCACACTGGGTCCTGGGTGAGGTCTTGGGCTGGGATTTCTCACAGAGCCCCCTGATAAGGAAGGTTTGGGACATCCTTAAATGTCACCACAGGGGTTGAAGGGCTGGGAGCACCTTGGGGTGCTCATCATCCACATGATGATAAATGAGTGTCTTCTGTGTGTTGGCCACAGTGACACATGTCCCTAGTACACGGGGGTGAGGAAGGCCTGCACAGGTGAGGCTGCATGCCCACAAAGGCCGCAGAAGGGGGTGGGAGTGGGACAAGAACAGGTGAGTTGAGGAGGCCAGGACTCAGTGACTCTTGTCTTTTACAGTAATGTTTTTGTATCAATTGCTCTTTTATAAAGAGTTGCCATCATTCTTTTTCAAAACTTATAACGTCGTAAAATAACCTTACAGCTTACCTTGTAACGTGTAATAATCAGGGCCAGTCAGAGACGGAGACGAGGCCCCCAGGCTGACCCCTCACCAGTGCCTTCACCCAGTCCAGGCTCGCCGGGACTTTTTGGAGATTGGTTCAGCTGGCGTGGCTGGAGCTGGCCTAGGGAGTCTCTGGATTGCTGCTCAAGGCCCTCGGCTTCTCTCCAGATCCACCCCAGTGCGTGGTCAGCAGTTCTGCTCCAGCTGGGCCAAGAGCCCGACCACCCTCAGGGGATGTCCAGGGCCCAGGTGGACGGGCTTCCGGAGTGCTATTCACCTGGCCGCCCCTTCCCCGGGTTCCCATGGGAAGTGGAAAGGCGCAGGGGCCTGTGGAGCCGGGGTGGGTCTGGTGCCCCCAGCCCCACCCCCAAGCCCTGTCCCCACTCCGCCCCCACCCCCATCCCTGCAGCTGCGAATAGTCCTTCAGCCCAACATTGATTTTCCTTCCTTGCTCCGGCCACACTTCGAAGTTGGTACGAGCTATACCTCCAGGTGCTCAGCGATGCTGACCTTGGCCTCCCTGCCCCTCAGCAGAGCACGCTGTTCTGTGCATCCTGCCGCCCTCCTGGAGAGGCAAGGCACGGACGACCCGACCCCCTGGCCGTCCACATTAGACCCCGTATCGCAGAGAGCAGCGCAGACGGGCCTCCCCTCCTCCGATTAATGTTTAAACACACGTGTGGGGGAATGTGGTGCGGGGCACGGGGCCAAGGGGGAGAAGAGCTCTGTCCTCTGTCCACTCAGATGCTGCCGCCTGCTGAGGCTGAAGGGGAAGCAGGAGGCTGTGGGCATTGGGGGTTGCATGCCTTCTCTGGGGGCTGAGCCTGGGGAGCGAGGGTGCCCACCCCAGGCGAGCCCCAGCAAGTTCCCTGAGGGCCAGGGGTGGGTCTGGAAGGACTAGGTTGGGCGCCCTGGGGCAGAGCAGACTGTGGGGCACAGTGGGAAGGCCCCACCTCCAGGCCATAAGGACATCAGCCAGGCGGGCCTGGTGAGGACAGGGCCCAGAGGTGCAGGGTGGCTGGTGAGAAATGCAACACACAGGGCTTCCCTGGTGGTGCAGTGGTTAAGAGTCTGCCTGCCAATGCAGGGGACACGGGTTCGAGCCCCAGTCCAGGAAGATCCCACATGCCACGGAGCAACTAAGCCCATGTACCACAGCTACTGAGCCTGTGCTCTAGAGCCCGCGAGCCACAACTACTGAGCCCATGTGCCACAACAACTGAAGCCCGCGTGCCTAGAGCCTGTGCTCCGCAACAAGAGAAGCCACCGCAATGAGAAGCCCATGCACTGCAACGAAGAGTAAGTAGCCCCTGCTCGCCGCAACCAGAGAAAAGCCTGTGTGCAGCAATGAAGACCCAACGCAGCCAAAAATACATAAATAAATAAATCAAAAAACAAAAGAAAGAAATGCACCCCTCCCACACACACACATACACACACACAAACGATACTAAAACAGAGCCCTGTGGGTCCCCCGAGTCCCAGTGCAGCCCCGCTTCTGCCTTAGCCACCCTGCCAGGTTCCTGGAGCCTCTCTCTGGACCACCTGGCCTTACCCTTAGCCCCTCAGAGACCTTCATGTGCTTTGAACACTGCCTGATGTTTTGAAAAAGCTGGTTTCCTTTCTGATTATAGAGCTAGCCTGTGCTTTCTGTAGACATCTTGATAAACACATGGAAGGTCAACAGACAGAACAGCACTGTCTGAGACCCCAAACCCAGGGCTGGAAGCCAGGGCTGAAATTCAGGCATGTCTCTCTCCAATCTCTTCTTTGCAGGTGTGACACGTGTGCACACGTGCACCTGTACCCGAGGCACACTGGCCCCACCCCACACATGTGTTCATGTGTGCACACCCACCCTCCTTTCTGGAACTTCCTGTCCCGCAGGGCTCGGGTGCTCCTGGTGCTCTCAGAGTGTCCGTGTCCTCACAGGGACCTGCCACGTGGCAGGGCTGCCTCAGGACGAGTTCTCTAGGCGCCCAATGGCCCTGCACCAGCTCACGGCAGCTCAGTGGGTGTAGAGGCCCCACAGAAGCCGAGAGATGCCTTCAGCTCTGTCCCCCCAGCAGCCTGCGAGGGATGTGGTCTGTTTGCAAACTGTGAGGGTGGGTGGACTCAGGAGCAGCAGCACTGGGGGCACGAGACCTGTCACCCCCACCCCCCGAAGAGCAGGGCAGGTTCTGAGTGATGTCCGGGAGGAGCGGACCCTCGGGGGCGCTGAGGGCTCTTAGCAAACGGAATCTGTCCTGAGCCCTTCACAGCCCCCAGTGATCACAGGTGAAGACCTGGCCTCAGCTCAGCCCTGGGCTGGGCACAGGGTCAGCACCAAAGTCACTGTCCATCCAGAACAGCCCACTGGCCTGTTTTCACCACACATCAAACTCCATTAGGGTTGATGGAATTCATTACCTGTGTACAGAGCTCTGGGGCACACAGAGGAAGGTCCGCCATAAAGAGCGTCTGGGTGGTGAGCGCCCTCTGGGGGGGACTGGGGGAGTCAGACCACGTTCAGGGTGATGTTGGGGGCAGAAGGGGTGGATCCCCTGCCCTTAGCCTCTCCTTAGATCTCCCACCAAGGGCCCAGATGGGGAGCCACAGTGCCAGGTGCTTGGGGTGGGGTTTCCTGTCCTCTTCCTGGTGGCAGGGCACCTGCCAAGCTGGCCCCTGCTGTCCTGAGACCTTGGGTGGCAGCCCAGCCTTTCTGAGCCCTTTCCTCTCGAGCCACTGTGGGGCAGCGGTGGCGGCCCCCAGTCTGTCCCACGGAGTCCCCCAGGACCTCCTGCCCCAGATGACGCTGGGCACAGGGGTCAGCACAGGCTCCCAGCCCCCTCAGAGCTCAGCAAGTCAACCCCGTGCCTGCCCCTGGCACCGCCTGGCCTGGTCTCTTGGGGTCTATGCCCTTGGGGGTGTTGGGGAGCTGAGGGGCTAGGCCCGCAGTGACAGAGCTGGCCAGCAGAGGGCAGCAGAGGGCCATGGAGCCCCCTCTATAGAGCCCCCACCCCCACCCCAAGGGGCCTTATCCTGCCTCTAGGACACCCAGACCCTGACCCGCATCTGCAGAAGGAGATCAGGCCTCACCCCTCTCCCACCCCAGGCCACCTCCCCTTCAGGCCTCTATCTTGCCTCCTGCCCCCAGCACAGAGCTCTCCCCCACTGCTCTCACCAGCCCCCACGCACGGGTCACCCCCAGACACTGTCCTGGCCCATCCCAGAGCCCAGCACAGGGTTTGCCTCCTGTACCCCTGGGCCCCCAAGGACCGGGTGAGGCTCCAGAACATTCCAGGCGGCAGCCCAGGGGCCATAAAGCACGTTTGTGTGGCCTCTGCACCACGCATCCTGAAAAACCCACCTCCCAGCAGCTCAGAGACCCCATGTGCACCCAGCTGCTGAGGCCACAGGTAGGGAGCACCTCCAGGGAGCAAGACTGGGCCTCCAGGGCCTGGCCAAGCATCCTCAGGGGCCAACTTCTCCCAGTGGGGGTCCCGACAGAGGTGGCTGTACCCTGCACCAATGTGAGGCTCCCTGGACCCAGCATCTTGAAGCCTGCAGAGCCTTGTTGCCTCACTGGGTGGTCAGTCTCTTTGTGTCCTCCAGTGACAGGGAGCTCACCCCTTCAAGGCTATTTGTTCCAGAACATCAACAGCTCCTTCCCATAAGCTCAGGTTTGGTGGTATTAACCCCCTCGGCCCCATGGCTGGTGCTCTGAATTTGCCATCAAGCCCTCCTCCCACTGCTGGATCCGGCCTCTGGCCTGGGACCCTCCCTTCACTGTCCACCTTCTTTCTCAGGTGAATGCATTGGTGTCTTGGCTGTAACTACAGTCCACAATGGTCCTCCCAGCAGCCCAGCCATTCCCAGGACCCACCCCTGGGCCCAGGCTCCCACTGTAGGCTCCACACAACTGACCCTCCTCAAACAAGCCCCGACCTCATCCCCCCAGCCACCACATGGCACCACTGGCCCTAGGGACATCGCCCCCCCATTCTTCTTCACTCACCCCAACTTCTGTCTCCCTCTCCCTCCTTCCCCAGCCCACTTGCTTGGCCCCCATCCTGGACAGAAGCTCCTAACTGCCCTCCTGCCCCCAGCCATGCCTGAGAAACCTCCCATGGCTGTTCCATGCACTCAGAATCAGTCCGGGCTACCCTCCACCCCCACCCCTCCCCAGCCACACTGCCAAGAATCCCACCCCACCCCCAGCAGCTGTGACCTGGTTGTGCCTGGCCCATTCCCACTGTGAAGACTGGGGCCTGGCTGGCTCAGGTTGTCAGCACAGACTTGTACCTGCCACAGAGGCTGATCTGGACCAGGCAGAACTAAGGCCAGCCAGGTCGCTGTGGCCTGCCCTGGGCATGGAAATGGGGCAATGAGGGTGGAGCTGAGGGTGGCTGCTGGACAGCTGAGGTGAGAAATGCACCGTGGGCTTCCAGGAAGGTAAAGCAGGCACACAGGGCAGCATGGCCGAGGGAACCTCTAGGAGCAGAGTGAGCCTTGATCAAGTGGCACCTGAAGCTTACATTGCTGCAAATCTTCTCAGTTACACAAGCCCATGAGTTCCCTTCACAATCCAGCCCAGTTTGCAGTGGGTTTTCTGTTCTTTGAAGCCAAAGGCTCACTGTGGCTGTATCACCACTGTCTACCCTACCTCGCCCCCACTGCAGCCCAGAGTTTCTCTCCACAGTCTTCCCAGTATATGTGGCCTGCTCGCCTGGGGATGACTGGGTCCCCACAGCCCCTCTTCAGGCCCTCCGCCTCCAGAGGAAGCCGGCAAGGAGCGGGCTGGGTGGCACCTACCGCAGAGCAGTCACTCTGGCCCACAGTGAGCCCCAGAGACAGAGACACCTGGTGGCCCCCAAGGGCCCAGGGCCAGCCACCCAGGATGCCCATCTGGAGGGGCAGACAGGTGGAGGGCATGCTCCCTGGAGGTCATTGCGCCAAGGAAGAGAGTGCCCCCAACCAGGACACTCTGGTCTGGACTCTGGGGGGCTGTCTCCCCAACCCACCCCATCACCCCTAAGCCTGCAGCCTCTCCAAACCCCACACCATGTCCACACACAGGGTCTCCTGCCCCAGGCCTGCCCACTGCCCCACACGGTTCCACACCCTCGCCCTCTGGGGCCTGCAGCCCCCCGTGCCCGCAGCCCCACGGTGCCCTTTGTCCAGCCTCCCAAGCCCACACTGAAAGTCGCAGCCTCCTACCTGACACAGAGGCACCAGGAAGATGGGCTAGGTCTGACGTGCCCTATGTGCAGAGCCGTGTGTGCGGCCGTGGCCTTGGCCGGGCGAGAAGCTGGTGAGACCTACGAGCTCCCTCTGGGAAAGGACCCAGACTCCAAAGCTCGCCTCCCTCTTCAGAGTGTCGGGACAGACACCTGCCCAGGGCACCAGCTCGGGTGCTGAGTGAGTGACAGCCTGAACCAGCGAATGAGCCTTGAGCTGCCCCTAGTGGGTGCTCAGCCTGGAGCCCTGGGCCTGGTGACCGCAGGCCCCGTGTCAGCCAGGGGGCGGCCCAATTCTGGGCACCGATTTCAAGGGACAGCCCCAGGGGCTGAGGGCTGGCCGGGTGGGTGTCTTAGGCCCACTCCACCGAGGACAGACTTGAACCTGCCTCACCTTCCTCCTCCCGAAGAGTATTGTCTTCGAGGATGGGGCATTTTGTAACGAAAGGATCTGATGATCAATGGGAGCAACGTCCCCCTTACAAAAAATTGAATAGATTATCACAGCATTGTTAATCGTCTATACTCCAATATAAAATTAAAAGTTAAAAAAAAAAAATTGAGGGCCTTCCCTGGTGGCAGAGTGGTTAAGAATCTGCCTGCCAGTGCAGGGGACACGGGTTCAAGTCCTGGTCCGGAAAGATCCCACATGCTGCAGAGCAACTGAGCCCATGCGCCACAACTACTGAGCCTGCATTCTAGAGCCCGCGAGCCACAGCTACTGAGCCCATGTGCTGCAACTACTGAAGCCCGCACGCCTAGAGCCCATGCTCCGCAACAAGAGAAGCCACCGCAGTGAGAAGCCCATGCACCGCAACGAAGAGTAGCCCCCGCTCGACGCAACCAGAGAAAAACCCACACGCAGCAATGAAGACCCAACGCAGCCAAAAATAAATAAATAAATAAATAATTTTAAAAAACACATTGACTAGAGCCACTGCCCCAGGCCACAGCACCTAGCCCTTTCCCATTCAGAACAGAGGCGTGCTACCTGGCCCAGCTCTCTGGCGGGGGTAACCCTGCCATTGCCCCATCTGGCTGTGTGTCCCCCTATACCACCAGTGCCAGCCTGGGATCTCCCATCCTGTCACTGGGTTTCCTCGATGTCTTCATCTCCAGTGTCCCCGGGAGTGGCTCCCACTGTGCCCTGCTCCATGGCATCCACTGATTCAGGCTGCCAAGGGGGCACTGGGGTCTCCAGCAGCCTTGTGGCCTTTCTCATCATGGTGCAGGACAGCAGCCACTACCCCCAGCCTCTGAGGGAGGAAAAGAAGCATGTGGGGGCCGGAGGCTGTGTCCGGGGAGAGTCTGGCCACACAAAGGCCGGCGGGGGTGTGGCAGGCCCTGGGTGGCCTGGCCTGAGCTCCATCTCCCCACGCCCAAACTTCACTTTGCTGCCCTTCATCTCTGCAGGGGAGCTGATGTGGATGAAATGGGAGCGTGAGACACGCCCGGGGAGAGGACATCCCCAGTGGGGTAGGAGAGGATCGATGGGGATAGGGGGAGCAGGTGGCAGCCCCCAGCCCTTTTTCTGAGCATCAGGAGGAGCTGGGGCTTGTCTGGGCTGGAGACCCACAGCAGTGGGCAGTGGCCGCAGCGGAACATACCATTTGTTGCCCCTGACAACGTGGTCTTGGAGGGGGTGATGGTTTGAGGAACATGCTCATCCAGGCTCCCTGAGCTGGAGGGTCATCTTTGGAATGGGGGGTCCGGGGCTGTTCCAGACATGGTGCCCCTGGGGAGAATGAGCTCTGAGCCGGCCACCTGCTCCCCGCAGGGCCCCCTTCCTCCCACTGTGTGTGGCTCTGTGCTGGTCCAGCCCTTGTCCCCTCCCTTCACCCTCAGTCCTGCCTGGTTCCCTGGAGCCCTCACTCTCCTGTCTCTGGGCTCAGAACCCAAAGTTGAACTTGGGGGAGACAAAACTGAGCCAGACCCCACCAGGAGAGAGGCAGCCTGGCTCGGGGCAGAGGTGGCTGTGAGGGGGTGTTGTCTCCAGATGCATTGGGAGGAAACAGCACCAACTGCCCTAAATTGCCCTGAGGCTTGAGCGCAGGGCGCCAGGAGCTGTGGGAACGTGGAGGGGACGAAAACGCAGACGTACAGTGTGGGTCTCGGGACGGGCCCCAGGCTCCTGGGGACAGAGGGCTTGCAGCTTCCCAGGCAGGCCCGCCCAGGTCATGGGTGGAGGGAATGCGGCGTTTCTCACAAGCCCCCCTCAGCCCGTGGTTTGGCCCCTCGTTAACATCTGAGGACTGCGGTGGTGGGTACTCCAGCATCCCTCCCTTGCCTCAGAGGACATGCGGGTGACTCGTTGAACATGCTGGGTTTGAATTTCCAGTTCGGTTCTCCCAGTTTCATAAAATATTGACCCAATCTCAACATTTACAAGGGAAGGGCGTGCTGCCGGGAGGCACGACGGGCTGTTGTGGGATGGGTCTGGGGGAAGTAACCGCAGGGCTCTGACACTCATGCCGTCTCTCTCTCTCTCTTCAATCTGGCTCAGATATTTTAAAAAGGGAAATAAAATCTCTGCTTCACGATGGTGGTTTCCGCACTGCTTCCAGGTCTCTGGGGTCAGAGTCCCCCTCGTGCACCCTGGATGCAGTTCCCTGCATTTGGGGGCTCAAGGAACAGGGTGTCAGCACTGAGGGGAGGAGCTCGGGGGAGACGGGGCTGGCGGCTGGAAGCCTGGAGTGGACAGTGGCGGCACCGGAAGCCGGCAGGACGTATGCCTGGTGGCCCCAGCGCCCAGTGTCGGAGGCCTGGCGCCCATGGCCAGGTGGGTGGGGGGAGAGGCTGCAGGGGGCCGGTCTGCCCCCTCAGGCTCCTGGCTTCCTGCCCACCCTTAGATTCCCGCAGGTCTGTCTTGCCTCAGGGCCTTCGCACTGATGGTTCTTTCTGCCCATGCCTGGCTCTTTCTGGTCTCCTCTTCTGAGAGGACCTTTGGTAACACCTGAGTTCGGCCACATTTCCTCACTGCTTGCACCTGCCCTAGCACCTGGCATGCACCTGTCCTAGCAAGCGTGCCCTATAGACTGGGGTGCAGGGGAAGGAGGAGGCTCCCTCACCCCTGGGGGCCTCTGGGGTTGCTTCTCAGGCTGGATGTGTGCTGGACTCTCGCTCCAGCCGTGCCCTCGATTTGCCCACGCTCCATCCTCCCAGACTGGCCGTGTTGCTCGGGGGTGCCGGGCAGGTGCTGGCTCAGGGGCCCTGGCTATGGGGCAGAGGGCACAGCCTCAAGACCTCGGTCTGGCCACAGGCATGGGCGCAGCCCAGCTCCCCGACGCCCTGTCCCCACAAATAAAAGATTCCCTTCCTCCCAGCCTTGCACAGCCGCCGCAGCCTGCTCAGGCCCGGCCCTTTGTGCCCACACGTTGCCATGGAGATGGCGATTCAAAGGCCTGGCACTTCAAGGCTTCCCTCCTCTCTTGGCGGGCTGGGCGGGGGTAGCTGGGACGGTTGGTGGCAGGTGCCGCCTCCTCTCTCCGTCCAAATAAACGCCAGGCTCAGCCAGGACTGGCGCCCACTCCCTCTCACCCAGGGACAGGTGCACTTTTACTGGGATCTTATTTGAAGTTGTATATAATGAGGGGAAACTGAGGCCTGGTGGCCCCTGGCTCCTTTGGTCTCTCTGCAGCCCAGCGTGGTGCTGGGTACATGAGGGCTGCAGCGTACTACACGGCGGCCACAAGACTCTGCATGTGCTTTCTCCATTCCCCGGCCAAAATCGCCATCTGTGCAGTGGGCTGTTGTCAGCCTGAGTGCCCGCAGGGTGTCTGAGCCTCTGGGACCCAGGCCCAGGCAGATGCTGCCCCTCCCTCCATACCCACAGCACCTGATAGCCCTGGGACTGACAGGCAGGGTGTGCTGCAGGGGGCTCCTGATCCAGTACTAGTCCATCCTCTCCTTGTCTCCACGTCCGCTGTCTGGTCTCTGTCTCTGAGTCACCCCATTGGGGGTGTCACGGGGTTTTTGAGGCTCTTGCGCTTTCTCTACGCCCTGTGCACCACTCACACTTTTTATCTCCCCATAATCCACCCTTTAATCGTCTCCTCAGACTCATGCAACTAAAAAAGTCTACAGCAGAATTTTCTGGTTGCAGCCACTGCCCTCCCACCCCCATGGTGTGGTAGAGGAGAGATGACCATTTGGGGTGTCACCCACTCACTGTGGCACGTGGGGGCATCTGGAACAACTTTGAGCATCAGTTTCCTCTCCTGCCTAATGGAAGCAGCCACCTGCTCTTTAACACATGCCCGCAGATGTCTGGGGGGCTGGGCTCTTTGGGGGCCTCATTTCTTTGGGGGAGACCCTGCCCCTTTGTTCCAATCCAGGAACTCTGGTGAGGGTGGCCCATCCGGACCTCACTCCCCTGCCCCCGTTTCAGAGCAGGCCGGGCCAGTGAGGGACTTCCTGGGAGTTTCCTGATGGAGGGACGGAAGCCAGGGAGAGGCAGCAGGGCTGGCTGCACCCCAGGCTGGCTCCATGAGGGCCAGGCTTTGCACCTGCCTTCCCTGGCCTGGAGCCCTTTTCACTAGAGCAGCTTGGCCCAGGGCAGCCCTCACCCTCACGGGCTGTGCCCATGGAGACATGGTCCTGGCTTCTGGAGCAGGCAAGTGGTGTGAACACAAAGAAGGAGTATACAGGCCAGGGCCCTGTGACAGGGCACAGCAGGAGCCGGGCAGCTTCACTAGGTGTTGCCCCAGCACAGCATCTAGGTGACCCTCTATGTTTTACATTAAACTCCTGGGAGCGGGTACTCCCTTCTGGAAAGATGCTGGCGATGGTCTGGTGTCCCTTTTCAGTAGAGAGGTCCCCATGACCAGTCAGCGTCCTCACACCCTGTGAGAAGCTATGAGACGCAAGTTTGCAGGGTCTAGTGACATATCTGGACCCAATCTTAGCAGAGGAGGGGCCATGGCCACCCCTAGGTGCTGCCCCTTAGTGTCCTGGGTCCCCAAATGGGAGGTTTTAGTGGATGTGTGTGCCTTGGGGCTGGGTCAGGGCTCCAGGCTCCCAGATGAGCCCCGGGTGAGTCCTTGGGCTGTGTAAGGAGAAGGAGGGGCAGAGGCTGGGACTGATGGAGCCTCTGGCGTGGTGGGTGCTAGGGCCTGGCACACAGAGGTCAGTAACAGAGCTGCGCCCTCCACCCCATCCCCAACCCCTTGTCGCTCCTGGAGACGAGCACACGCACATCACCTAATTTGGACTAATCTGGGCTCCCCAGCCCAGTAGCGGAAACTCCTGCCACAGGCAGAGCCCTGCTTGGCCCCTCGTTGGGTGGGCACAGTTAGCTGAGGACCGCTGCCCACGTGCCACCTCCCCGGAGCTTAGCGGGAGCTAATTGGTCCCTGTTCTATCACAGGAGCCCCAGCCTGGCAATGAGGTCACTCAGCTAGGGAGGGATAGGGCTACGGGGGGTGGGGTTGAACCCCGCCCGTCTGACCCTCAGGCCTGGGCATCACCCACCGCACTCTGTTTCCTGCAGAAGAAACTGAAGGGGGCCACAGCCTCACGGGAGAGGGCCAGCTGGGCCCCAGCCCATGGCCCCCACACCCTGGGAGCTCAGATGGGGCCACCCCCTCATCCCATCTGGAAAGGTGTCCGGGCCAGGTCCTAAGTGCAGGGATACTCTCTGCAGAGTTAGATCCTGCCTAACTCAGAACCCACTGCCACGTCCAACCACGTGGGGTTCATGGATTACACCCACCAGGCCTCGCACAGCCAGGAAGAGGGGTTCAGAGGGTGTCCCAGGCGGCGGCAGGCATCGGTGAGGGGAGAGCAGGGAAGGGCAGCACAGGACTGGGCCTGACGGGGTGAAATGGGCACGCACAGCCTGGGTTGTCACTGGAGGGAGGGTGTTCTCCTGCTCCATTCTGTATATCCCAGACTTCTGCTGACAAACCCATCTCTTCTTCTCCTTTTTATTTTTAAATAAACTTTAAAATTTTAGAACAGTTTTATATTTACAGAAAAATTGAGAGGATAACATAGGGAGCTCCCATCCCAGTTTCCCCTATTGTTAACATTTTACTTAGTATGTGTAATTGATGAACCAATATTGATACATTATTATTATCAACTAAAGCACATACTTTACTCCTCTTTCCTTGGTTTTTACCTAATGTCCTTTTCCTGTTGTAGGATCTGCTTTTTAGTCATTGAAACTTCCCAAGAACAAAGGGACACAGAGGTGTGGTTTGTCACCTGGGACCCAGCCCACCAGGCTGGGAGGCTCCCCAGGAGTCAGGCCTGGACAAGGTGGAGACAGTGACCCACCACATATCTGGCTGTGGCCCTTCCCCACTCCTTACTTCCTGTACACCACAGAGACCCTCCTGGACTTCAGTCTCCTTATCTGTGACATGGGCCCAAGCTGCTGCCACGTCCACACCTGACAAGCACGTGGAAGAGCCTTTTCCCCACCTGTGGCCAGATGCTCTCGGGGCTGGACTCCCCCCTCTCAGGAGCCTGGGTTCCCCAGACGGAGTCTCCCTGTCCTAGGACCGGGGTGGGGCAGGGGCAGCACAGCCTGCTCCCTGAGGGGCACATAGGAGGCGTTCCTGACCTGGCAGGCAGAGTGGCTGCTGGAGGTGCCTCCCCCCAGTTCTCACCCCCCAAGTCTCACTCCTCCGCACCCGGCCCTGCTGCCATCCTCCCACCTCCAGTCAGCCTCAGCTGAAAAGATGACCTTTTCCCCAGAAAGCTCTGCCAGGACAAGACAAGCTGGTGAGTTATGGGGCAGGGGAGACCCATGCTCTGCTTCAGTGAAAGCAGCTTCCGCCTCACTCTGGTCCTTGAAGCTCAGCCCCGGGGGCTGCCCAGAGCCCAGGCTGGTCAAGCATCCCCTCCTTGGTCCAGCGGGGCAGGGTGGGTGGAGGCAAAACTAGGCAAGTGGGTCCCTAAGGAGTGGACAGTCAGCCTTGTTCACCCTAGCCCAGCACTCAGGGACCAGCTATCTGCCCCTTCCAGGCAACCCTCCTGGATTACCCACCTCTTCTCCAAATGACTGTTGTCTTTGCACCTCCCAGATGGACAGGCCTAGGCAGGACCTGCAAACTCAGGGGCCCCCAACCCACTTTGGGACCCTGGCAGGGATGCTCCTCTCACATCCCACCACTCCTGCCTTCCCTATTCTTGTTAATTCTACCTCCTAAGAAGTAGGTCTTACCCCATTTCACCAACAGGGAAACTGAGGCTGGGAGGGGAAGGGACTGCCCAGGGACATGTGGCCAGTCTGTGAGAGGCCAAGGATCTGCTAGCGACCTGTGACAAGTGGGGATAGCTGGGATGTGATAAAGCAATGTGGGTGAAGCTGACTGGATCCACGAGGAGGGGCAGTGGAGCCTCTGGTGAGGGGCTGCAGTGGGAGCCAGGGAGCAGGGCCCCTGTGCACCCCTGTTAATCTGGCACTGCTGCCGAGAAGCAGGACAGCTGGACGACAGACTAATTAAAGCAGGTCTTGCTAGCACAGCGTCAGTGAAAACGAGGGTGGGGGAGGCCCTTCCGGGTGCCTGGTGACAGCTCCGCACAGGTGGGCACCAGGAGAGTCCCTGCCTGCTACCTTGTCAGTGGTGGCAGCCAGGAGGGGATGGGGTCATTTGTTTTCTTTTTAAATAATGCTTTATTTCCTGTTTTGAGTGGATCCCCAACCTGTAATGTAGATAAAAGCGGCACAAGAGTGTGTCTCACTCTCACCCCATCTCCAGCCATCTGACAATACAGCCCTACCTGCAGGTGCCCTCCCTCACCCCCCCATCCCTTCCTACAGGTGTCCCCCCACCCTCCATCCCTACCTGCAGGTGTCCCCCCACCCTCCATCCTTACCTGCAGGTGTCCCCCCACCCCCCATCCCTACCTGCAGGTGTCCCCCAACCCCCCATCCCTACCTTCAGGTGTCCCCCCACCCCCCCCCCCTACCTGCGGGGCCCCCCCCCCCCCCCCCCCCACCCCCCATCCCTACCTGCAGGTGTCCCCCAACCCCCCATCCCTACCTTCAGGTGTCCCCCTACCCCCCATCCCTACCTGTGGGCCCCCCCAGCCCCCATCACTACCTGCAGGTGTCCCCTCTCTCGCAGAGTGAGTCCCCCAACCTTAATGAAATCTGTTGCCCTGTCGGGGGTGGGGGTATTGCATCTTACAGCAATTTAAACTTGCATCTTTCTTATTTTGAGTGAAGTTGAGCCTGTTTTGATGGGTTCATTTCATATCTTGGTCATTTTTCTCTTGGTTTGTTGGTCTTTTTCTCACTGATTCGTAAGAATTTGTTATATGTAACAAGAAGTGGCCTTTTGTGAAATGTCTCCGATTCTCCCACAGTATGTTGTTTATCTTTTTAGTTTGTGCCCCCCTCTCACTGCCATGCATCTGCCTTTTATTTTTATGAGGTTGAATATATCCATCTTGTACTTTATGTCTTTTGGTTCTTGTATAATTCTTAGAATGATTCAAGTTTACAGGTTTTTTTTCTTCTTCGAGTAGTTTTATGGTTTTTTGCTTTTTAAAGCTTTAGTCCATTTGGAATTTATTTTAGTATCAGGAGTGAGGTAGGGAATCCAAAAATTTCCCCCAAACGTCTGTTTAGCTGTCCTAAGATGATGTATTTGTTATATATTTTGAATTATTTGTTGAATAATCCATTTTTCCTCCTGGATTTTACCTGCTCCCTTCTCATATTCGCATTGGAGTCTCTTTCTGGGTTTTCCTTCCCATCATCTGACTGTCCATGGGCCGTGTTAATTATTGTGGTTCTAGAATATATTTTAGGATCCCACATGGCCCGTCTCCCTCGGTATGCTTATTTTAAAATTTTGCCTGGGTTTCTTTGCTTGCTCAGAATTACTTTGGCAAGGCCTCTTGATTTAGTCAGAGAACCACCACTCAGAACTCCAGCGAGGCCCGGGACGCGCCCCAGGGCCCAGCGCCCGGACCACCTCCTCTGACCTGCGCCCGCGGCCCCGCCCCATCCCGGCCCCGCCCTTGCGGCAGAGTGCGCAGGCGCGGAGCTGTCCGGCGTGCTGAACAGTGGTTCTGCCCCCTGGCCTTGGAAAGGGGGTGTGCCAAGGGAGTGGCCCAAGCGGAGGACATTCTTTCTGGGTGTCCTCACTTGTCTATGGGAAAGGAAGTTGTCCTGGCCGAGCCGGGATGCTCTGCAGGCCCAGGTTTGGGCCCTTCTGCTCATATGCAGAGCCAGCCCACCCTGTAGGACAGGCTGGAGAGACCCAGTGGCCAGAGCAGGTGGACAGCACTGGGCAGGGATGTCCGGGAGAGGAGCTAGGCCCGGGGCAGGTGGCTATGGCTATTCTGCTGACCAGTGATTCCAGAGGAGGCCTGCAGGCAGGTGGGAAGCAGCAGCCAGTGGGCCCTCAGGCCGAACTTACACATGCTTAGCCCAGACCCTGGAGCCCAGAGCCTGGGCATTCATTGGAGACTCCCAGAAACCCAGCTCTCAGGCCGGTCAAGAGTGGTGGCCGGGAGCCCAAGATCCAGCACATAGGCAGCCGATGGCTCTGCTCCCAGGTCTCCCTTCACCAGTTCTCAGCTGCACCCTCAGGGCCCAGGCTCAGTTCCCAGAATGCCTGACCTGGGAGAGCCTCCCCTGGGAGGAACTAGCCACCTGACAGGAAAGGGCTGCAGCTGGATGGGCTGGTGGGGCGGGGGCCCTGAGCCGGGGCTGGACTTGGGTGGCAGACCCTGAATGTCCTGACGCAGGCTGGGAGAATTGCCTCTGTGGCTGGCAGCAAACCTCGGCCAGCCTGGCCTGTCAGCAGGAATCCTGGCTAAAAATACCCCAGTCTCAGAGGCCTGCCTGCTGCTTCAGCCGCCTCAGAGCCCCCTCCTCACGCCAGGCATTGCAAACGTACCCTTCAACCCCTGTGAAAGAGGCTGGTGATAGGGCCCGTTGAACAGATGAGAAGACTCAGAATCTGCACCTGGTGAGTCCCAGCCCAGGACACTAGTCTCCAGGACTGGCCACAGAGACCTCTGTCTCACTTGAAGGGCAGGTTTGGCACCTGTCCTGCTCCCTGCTTGGGACCCTGGACAGGGGTCAGGGTGAGGCTCAGTCCAGGATAAGCTGGGGCATGGGGCATGGCTCTCTGTCCCATGGCTCTTGGGGTGCAGAGCCACTTGCTGGGGCGGGCAGAGCCTCAAGACCTTGGACTGAGCCACCCCAGCAGAATGTGGGGCACCAGGTGAGTGCCAAGCCATCTCTGTCCCAATTGCCTGCCCCACTGTATCAGTCCCTGTGGGCTTCTGGGGGACCACTTGGCATGGGCACACCCTTTGTTTTGGGTTCATTAGCCGAGTGACCCCAGTACAAGGCTGTCTTCCCTGAGGCTAAATTTCCCCATTTGTACCCTGTGAGGGTGAGAGGAGTCGAGTCCAGAGAGATATAAGCGTATCTGGAAGCAGTCTTTCAATGTGTTTGTTGAATGACTAAGTGACTGAGCAAGAGAGCAGATGAAGGCAATGAGGGGAGGATGGCCAGGGGGTTCTCCACAGTACACTTTGGGTGGGAGTTCTGAGCTCCAAGTTGGACTGGCCCTTCTCTGCCCTCAGCCTCTCCATCTGAAAAATGGAGCAAACCTTCATGCCCCGTGGATCATGGCAGCCCAGAGAGGGTCTCAGGGGCCCAGGGAGCCCTGGGAAAAGGAAGACTGGGCACTAAGCCTGAGTTGGCCCAGCAGGAGCCTCTCACTGTGACTTCGGAATGGGTCTGCAATGCCCATCCTGCCCTCCACTCCAATCTACTCCAGCTGGCAGCCATGGCCACGCCTAGGCCTGCCTTCCCCACCCCACTGGGCGCTTGTGGGTCCTCTAACCAGGTGCCCCCCTCTCCTGACCCGGTTTTGACCGCTCGCTGGGCTCCTGCTGTGAACAGTGGCTCCCAATTTAGCTGTCACTGGCGGGTGGGTGGCTCTGGAAGGATCCGCATTCCCTGCAGGGGTGGGGGAGGGGCACGAATCAAGTGCTGATGCCTTGGGCACAGCCTGGGGACCCTGCCTTACAGACTTTTGGCCCTCAGGGACCAGGAACGTCCTACTCAGCCCTAGCCCCAGTCTCAGCCGGTGCCCAGACAGAGGCCACCAACCTACACTCACTGAGACAGGACCCTGAGCCCACCCCCCAGTGACCACTAGGGAGCCCTGGGGACTCACCGCATCTTCTGGGAGTCAGCAGAAGGGGCAGATCCAGCCTTGGGTGCCACGTGCCAGTGCTGCGGGTCCCACTCAGCCTGAGTCCCCTACCCTCTTCAGGCTTAGGTTCCCATCGTGGAGACCGGCCACTAGAAGCAGGGATGGGATGTGCGGTGAGGGCCACCACTATGTAATGCACACTTCCTCGACCATGCCCGGCAGCCTCCCAGAGGTGGGAGGTGCATGTTTCCTGGCAAAAAGAGCATCCAGCATGGCAGAATCCAGGATGCCATCCTGTGGGAGGAAGCCTCTAGTTGGTGTGGAGATCGGAGGCATTTGGAGATGGGCAGGCCCAGTGGGATTCTTGGGGATGCTGCCAGGGATTGGGCTGTCAGCCCCTTCCCTGCACTGGCCCCCATTGCTGCTGTGTGTGGCTTTGATGAATAGGAGATGAAGAAGCAGATTAATTATGGCCTAATATGCACCAAAGTTGGGCAGAGGGACTCCTCAGGGGCACAGGGCTGGTGACAGAAGGCCAAGACACCCTCTGCAGCCCTGAGGTTGGGGTGATGGGGGTTTCTGGGTGAAGTAGTGGCTGTGGGCAAAGGTCATCCTGGGAGGGGCTGCCAGGTTGTGGTCTACCTGAGTTCCCCTGACCTCCGTTTTCTTGTCTGTAAAATGGGTAGTGGTGGTACTGTCTACACCATAGGACAGAATGGGACGATGCACTTAGCAGGCCTAGCACAGAGTTCTTTTGGGCCTTGGGCAGACAGCTGCCCTGTGCAGAGAGAGCAGATGGCAGGCCGGCACCCCCCAGCTCCCTGGAACTGCGACCACATTCCCAGCCACCCACTCAGAGTGCTGGGAAGGGTCACATTGGAGCAGCACCTGGGTGGAAGCAGGTTTGCTGCATGCCCTTGGAGCTAACAGGTCCTTCCTTGCACTGCCCTGGGGTGGCCCAAAATGTGTGCAGCAGAGGCCATGCCCCTTATTCCCCCATCCCTCCCTGGGAGGGGGTCAAGGTACCACATGCCCATGGGTACCACATCAGCTGCCCAAGCAAAGCCACCACAGGCCTTTCTGTCCAAGATGGAAACGAGCCTCTGGGAGCGTCTGCGCAGGTTGACTCCTGTCCCTGTCACCCAGCGCCAGCCACAGTGGAAGGGTCCCCTTGTCCAAGCTGGATTCGACCTCCAGTGGACCTGGAGGTTTGAGTGAGAATCCCACGTGCCCGCTAAGGGCCCTGTACAGGCTTCTCAGGGAATAGGATAGGTTGGGCAAAGGAGGGACCATGGCCAGTTGATCCATCCCAGGAGGTGTTAGTGTCGGCCTCATCCACATGCTGCCCCGAGCTCAGAGAGGGCAAGGAGCTGGACTGAGGTCACACAGCTGGGAGGGCCCTCTCATGCCTGACAGGCTGAACTTGGAGGCTGGTCCCCAGGGCGGAGGAGGTGGGTGAGGCAGCCCTGTACGTGGCTTTACTGGATGGGTGTAGCGGGTGAGCTGACAGAAGGCCACTGTGGTGGATCTGAGGGGGGGGCAATTCAGGCAGAAGCCCAGGCCAGGCAGGGGTGACAGGATTGTTCAGCCCCAAGAGCAGAGCTGTCTGCAGTCTCCAGGCCAAACCCACTCCTGATCCCCAGAGCCATGTGTCCAGAAAGCCTGGAGAACTCAGATCAGTGTGGCCCGAATGGCCTGTCATCTCTCCACCCTTGCTGGGCGACCCAGGGACTGGTCAGCAGTGTGCAACCAGGCTCTTCCCACGGTGTCTCTGGCTCCAGCCCCGAGCACTGACCCCTAGGGCTGGCTGTGCTCCTGGACCAGAGGCTGCAGCCCCATCCCTCATGCTTTCCTGGACCTGCCCACACCCTAATAAATGTGCCTTACCATACCCCTCCCCCACCCCCGCCACTGTCTCCAGCCTGAGGAGCCAGCTGTATCCTGCTGGAGGCCAACTGACCTGCCACCCAGGCCTGCTCAGCTCCTCCTCTGCCTGCCATGGGCCCCCTCAGTGCTGGCCCACACCTACCTCTTCCTCCCCGCAGCCAACACCCACAGCAGACATGCAGGAGTCATCCTACAGGCTGGGCTTCCAACGAGGAGGGCGCTGGTCAAGGTGCTGACTGGGGGCTGGTGGGGGGGGCAGAGGAAATCTCTCCCACAGCCTGCAGTGGCTGGCTTGCAGGTCTCAGCCCCAATCCCACCACACAGACCTGTGGGTGGGTGGTAGGCCCAGCTCCAGGCCAGAACAGCCAGAACATCCGGGCTCGGTGGATGAAACACGTGGGCCTGTGCCCCAGAACGGCTGCCCCCAGCTGCTGCAGGAGGGGGCTTTGAACCTACAGGCAGGCGGGGCACAATCTTTAGCAGTGGTGGGCCAGCCCAGTGTCCTAGATCATTATAGCCACCCAGGAGCATGGGATCGTGGTCCACACTAGCCCTGACGCAAGAATGACGGCCAATGCCACATGGCTTGTCATCTGGTCTGAGGTGGCCCTGTGGGGAGAACTCTTCCTGATCTGGGAGCTCCTGCATGCAGGGACCCTGGGGAAGAGCTGACATGGGGGATAAGTCTCAGCCTCCTGCTGGCTCTGTGAGCTTGACCTCATGTTCCCCATTTACACAATGGGGGACACACCTCCATGTGGCTGTGGGGAGGATTCACTCGTGGCACCCAGCAACCAGTACCCACTGGGGAGGCGGCTCTGGGTGCATGGCCGGGTGCAGGCACAAGTGCACAGGAGCTGGGGGTCTTGGTTCCCCCTCAGCTCCCATGTGTCTGGGAATTGAATGTACTCCACAATGACCTGGTAAGCCAATCCTGGGACAAGGGTGACAGGGACACAACAGGCAAAGGTGTGGTCAGGGCCACAGTGCAGCAGCCAGAGGGGTCTGGGCAGTGTGGCCTGTACCCCAGGCCAGAGAGCTGGGCTGGCACGGGCACCATCATTGGTCTCCAGCCCATGAGGCTGCCTGTGATTTTGTGCTCAGATGGGAGCACTGGGCTCAGAGAGGTCCCACTTGCCCTTGGTGAGGCCAGCAGGCCTTGATCCCCTTGCTCTGCTGACGTCTCCCAGCCACATCTGACGTCAGGAGGCCTGATGGGGAGGCAGAATGTGCCAGGCCTCCCAGTCACCAGGTCCCTCAGCTTCACATCACTGGAACACTGGCTGGGCTCCCAGGGAGACCACCAAACCCTCAGCCAGGATACTCTAGTCACAGGGAGCCTGCCAGTCCAGGGCCTGCCCTGGGCACAGGGTCCTACAGACTGGAACCAACTCTGCCAGCCAGTCCCCATCCACGTGGCCCTCTTACCTGCCGGGCAGGCTCGGAGAGGCCCAGATCTGGCTGATCAGCTCCCAGGGCAGAGCTGATCAGCTCCTCCATGTGCAGAGTAGCCTGCAGGGACGCTGGCCTGACAGCTGGCTGAAGACTCAAGAGCTTATCTGTGAGGCCAGGTGGATCCCTGAGCAGCAGAGGGAGGTGGGACGCCTGTGCAGATGTACCTGGGGTGGGAGTGTGTGTCACTGGGTTCTCTGGCCCTAGAGCCTGGCCTGGCTTTGAGGAGGGTGGGGTACTAAAAAAGTGGGCTCAGAGAGGAACTCCTGGGCTGGAGACCCCATCCCACAGGAGGGAACAGGTCGGGGGCACCTGTGGAGGTAGGGGCAGGCCCGTGCCTGAGTCCCCTCCCTGGGTGGTGCAGAGAAGGCCACAAAGACAGGTGGGGACCTGGGAAGTCTCCTAAGCTTTAAGCCTGTTTTCTAACTGAAAGATGGAGCAATGCTACCCCAGCAAAGGTTTGCTGGTCAGCGGGGGTTGGCCTCCAGGGTTTACTGAGGCGAGGAAGGGCGTGGGCCAGGCAGAGGCGCACCCCGCATTCCCAGGCCTGCGGACCAAGCCCTGCGCGGTAGCTGGCCGCTCGGGGTCCCCCAAAAGCCTCCAGTCCGGGCCGCCACGCCCTCAGCCCGCGCTCCTAGCCGACTCGGGCCGGGCCGCCATTCCCGTTGCCGCCTGCAGGGGCCGCCGCCTCTTTAGAAACGCGCCGCCTTTGTCCTGGTCGCGCGGCGCCGCTGCACCGGGCGGGCTGAGCGCCTCCCGCGGCCCGGCCCGCGCCCCCGGCCCGCGCCCCTCCCGCCGTCCCGGTCCGGCCCGGCGCGGCGAGCTCAGGTGGGCGCCCCGCCCGCCGCCAGGCCCCGCCCCGGCCCGCCCCCGCCCCGCCTGGCCCGGCCGGCGGGGACCCGGCGGAGCGCTCGCGCGTCAAACCACATGATCCCATAAAACATTCATCCGCTCCCGGCCGGCTGCCCTCGCCTCCGCGCCGCCGCCCGCCAGCCCAGCCGACCGGGCGGAGCGTGCAGCCTCGTCCCGCGGCCGGGCCGGGGCCGGGCCGGAGCTGCGGCGCCTGGATGCGGACCCGGCCGCGGGGAGACGGGCGCCGGCCCCGGAGCGACTTTCGGTCCCCGACGCGCCCCGCCCGACCCCTAAGATGAAGAGGGCGTCCGCCGGAGGTGAGTGCCGCGCCCGGGCCGGCCGGCGGGCGGGGACCGGGGCGCCCCTCCCTGAGCCGCGGGGCGCGCCCGGGCTGCCGAGGCTGCGGAGGGTTACCGCGCGGCCGCGAGGCCACCGCAGTGCTGCCCGGCCCCGGGAGGGCGGAGCCCGCGGCAGCAGGAAAAGTTGCCGCTTCCCTGGAAAGTTGGCGGCGGCGGCGGCGGCTGGGCTAGTGTGGGGGCTGCTGGCTGGAAGGGTGGGGTCCTGCCTCTGATCGCCCGGCCGCGAAGGGGTTAATGAGCAGGTCTGAAGAAACCCGGGTACCGAGCAGAGGTGGGGGGTGTCCAGCCGCCTCCATCCTCGACCCGCGGACTCAGCTCAGGACATCTGGTTTTTCTGGGGTTAGACCGCAGCAGGATGAATGGGGGCGTTGGCGACAGTAGAGGGCGTGGGGGGCGGGGCTGGCCCAGAGCTGTACCCCCCAGGGGGCGGGCGAGGAGAGGCGCAGCCAAGCACCCCCTATCCGCAGCCTGAGGGCGCCTGAGGGCCCCTGCGGGCTCCGCTGAGGGGCACCAGAGGTGGTGGGGCTCCAAGCACCCCCTCCCTGGCAGCTCTCATGGGACCCTTCCCCCCTACCTGGTGTGAGGTGCTGGGGGTGACCTCCTGTAGGGGGAGTTGGACATGCCTTGCCTGGAGGGTGCTCCCCTCGTCCCCCCCCGCCCCCCCTTGCCCCAGGGTGCCCTGCTTATTTCCAAGGTGCCGCAGGCTGCACACGTTTCTTTGCACGTGCACATGTCTACAAGGGCTGCACACTTGCACACCACATGTGCACACGCGTGCCAGGCTGCCCCGTGTGCACGCATACATACACACACACACACACACACACACACACACACGCTGTGGGTGCACATCCATGTCCTCGCCCCCGCCTGCTCGCCCACGGCCATGCATGCACATAGCGTGCCTGCTGTGGTCTCCACGCTTGGCGCACGCTGGGTCCCCTCTGAGGGACCCATTCCTGTGCCTACATGCACGTGTGTTAAGGGGGAGGCCCTGGGCAGCCGGAGCTCAGAAGGGTGAGAAACCGGCTACAGGATCCGACCCCCGTGTCCGGGATTCTCCCCTCCCAGCCCCCTGGGGCTGTGTGTGTGTGAACTCGGTATGCGTCTGCACGTGTGTCTCTGTTCGCATGACTGTGTGTGCCTGTGAGCATATCGGCATGTGTCTCTTTGCCTCCGGACGTGGGTACCCCTGTGTGCCCAGGCAGCCCGTGGCCAGGTTCCACCCAAATCTGTAGCAGAGGCCCAGGGAATGTGTGTTGGGGGCCCAGTGCCCCAGCCCAGGGTGTGAGGCCAAAGGAGTGTCTGATTCCTTCCCCTCCCCCCAGGCTGGGGCATTGGTGGCTGATGGGGGCTGAGACCCACCTAGGCAGGGAAGGCCCATTTCACACCTCCAGGTCAGCACCGTGACACACAGGCCAGACCCCCAGTATGCTCTGCAGTCTGCCACTAGGTCCAGTTCAGGGTAGGTATGTGCCCACCCCACGGCTGACCCAGGGTGACCTCAGGAAAGCTCTGCCCCCGGTGCCTGGGGGTCTCCACGGCGAGAGCCTTCTTGATGAGAGGTTCTGTGGTGTGTCAGCTGCCTCAGGTGCTGTGTGCAGGTCTGAGGTGAGGGTATTGGTGACTCGCTCTCACCGTGGTGAGGAGGACCCCAGGCCAGGGCTCAGAGAGGCAGGGCCACACCACCTGCTCTCCCCCACACCCATCAGTGTCCTTGTCTGTAGAATGACGAGAAGTAGGTCATCCTTATAAGCTGTGTGTGGGTGAAACAGAGGGGTGGGTCCCACGATGGGGTGGGCAGTGGGGCTGGCCACTCCCCTTTTCTAAGCCTCAGTCTTTCTATCTCTAAAGTGGGTACCATCACCCCTCCCACTTCTACTCCAATTGAGGTGAGGAAGAAACCAGGTCCCTGCAAGGCAGAAGGCTGCTCCAGACCCTGATTCCTGGGTGTGGGGTGGCAGGAGAACAAGGGCCTGGATGTGGGTCCTGGCTCAGCCACCAACAGTGGTATGACCTTGGGTGTGCAGTTCACCCATGCCTCAGTTTCCTTACCTGTGACATGGTCAGTAATTGGGCCTCCCTCAGGGGTTGTTGGGAACACTTAAAGGGTGAGGCCCCCACAGAGTTCTGACCCCAGTGCTTCTGCCTTCAAAATACTGAAAACACCACCACCCTGCCCCACTCAATGGTTCCCACACAGGGAAGTCCCCCCGGAACCCTTGCACTGCCGGCTGGACCCTCCCTCCTAACCATTTGCAAATGGGAAGTAAAGGCCCATCGAGGTCACTGGGGAGTTGGAGAAGGGCGTGGGCATGTGGGGAGGCAGGGAGGGAGAGAGGGCCCTGCGGGAGGTGGGAAGCGTCCACCGATGTGTCCCCCACACTGGGGCAGCATCTTTACTCTGCCCCTTACCATCTGGAAGCCTGCAGAACCCCTGACCCTTGGTTTCCCTATGTGCGGACTAACGGTCAGCTGGGGGCCCTTAGGTCAGAGCTGGCTTTCTCCCTGTGGTCATGGAGGAGAGCCTGGCCCAGGGGGTCTCAACAAGCAAGAGGGCTTGTAGGGGGTCAGTAGGAGATGTGCTCGGGCTCTGGAAGACAGGGGAGGCCGAGGGCTGCCCCAGGTCCGTGGTGGGACCCAGGGTTTGTTTGCTCTTGTTCGTTGTGAGTGACGGACGGTGAGGGGCCCGATGTGTGCAGCTGTCTCCACCCCCACTCTCTAGACTCCGACCTCACCCTCCCTCCGCTGCCCCCAGGACGGCCAGCACGCTGGGCCGGCCCCTCAGTGCTCCCTGCCCCGGCCTTGAATTCGTGGCTTTGTGGCACGGAGGCCTGTGGCAGCTGGGGCAGCACCAGGAGGGGCCCAGCTGGTGGAGGCAGGAGGAACTCACCCCGCCAGGGCTGTGTTTCCTGCTCTCCTGGGCCTGTAGCCAGAAAGTCTCTGTGGAGCCTCAGTCTGTGCATCCAGAGAGGGGTCAGGAGCACGGAGAACCAGTGAACTGAGCCAAAGGAATGGGAGAATGGGGGTCTCAGTGAGCATGGGCAGTAGGTGTGAGTGGCACTCTGGCCCCCGGGCCCCATCCTGGGGGTTCCTGACGGCTCTTGGCCCTGCACAGTCAATGAGGTTCAGGCTGCCCTGTGCCCAGGGCTCTGACCTCTGACCCCTAGGCCAGGCTGCCTGACCTCCTGTGGCTCGCCTGCTCCTGCCCCTTCCAGCGGTCCATTCCCAGATGCCATGTTTGCTTTCAGGCACCTGTTCATTCACTCACTCACTCACTCACTTATTCCTGGCCTGTCAGACTGCCTCTGAGCCAGGCAGGTGAAGGGATGTGGTCCTTGCCCACCTGAGTTTATAGGACTAAATGCTTTAAAGGACAGGTGGCCACGGAGCTGAAAATGGCAGCCCAGCCAGAGCAGCATCCACACCCCTGCATCTCCTGGTGCCGTTGCTGGATCGTGTGGGCCCAGCCGGGTGTCTTGTGCTGCAGTTTCTTCTTTGGTCGCTGTATTTTAAACACTTTGCATGTCGGGAACTGGTCTTGTGTATCATGGGTTTGTGTGGAATCCCTTCCCGAGGATGCGCCATCATTTATTTATCCAAACCTGCCTCGGCCTCTCACACTGCCTGTGCTTGTGCAGCTGGACAACCGGAGAAGTGTCCCTGGTACAGCCCTGCTAGGTCCCCCGGGGGCGTGGTCAGGTGCCCCTCCCCTAGTAGGAGGCAGGGCCTGATCCCAGCCCTTCCCAACCTTTTAAGTGGAGCGGGCAGAGCCCTGGGGCCTCTCCCACCCCTGGGGTTGCATTTCTGCTACTCACAAGTGGAATCTGTTTCCTGGCCTTCATCAGGATTCTGGCTCTGCTGCTGGTCCAGCCCTAGTGCAGCCGGCAGCGCTTTGGGGCTGTCTCTCTCCTGCCCCCTTCACTTAGCCTCCACCCCGACCCCGGCCCTGCAGTGTCCTGACAGTCCTGTCTCCTAGTGGGCCCGCTGCCTCTCCCTGCCTGGGGATAGAGAATGGGCCATGGCGGCCCTGTCCTACAGCCTTGCTAGTGCCCCCCGCCGCCAACGCAGGGCAGGAGGTGGAGCTGAAGGGCAGGGCTGGCAGCCCTCCCAGAGGGGGAGGGGCCCTGGGGAGGAGCTGTGCTTGTCTAGGGCTGGCCCAGGTGGGCCTGGCAGGTGGTGAGCCCCGGCCAGGCCCTGGCACGTGGAGCTGGGCTGATGGTGACACGGGGAGCCCAGTGGAGGAACCGGGGTGTCAGGAGCTGACTCAGCTTTGTTCAGGCAGCCTCCTGGTGCCCCAGGGGGATGCTCTTTGGCCTAATGCCATCACAGATCACGCTCCATGGAACTGAGGTTCCATGGAATGTTGGTGGGGATTGGACAAGTGTTTTGTGGTCAAGCGAATTTGGGAATGGTTGGGTAAGAGGTGCTGACAGAGCTCCTTTACCACCCCTGTGTAACACACTCAGGGTCTAGTGTATCCAGTAACCTATTTTGGGAAACAGTGGCTGAGGTCCTTTGGAGGGCCTGGGTCCATCAAGGGCTCCAGGGTGGGTGGGCCATCCCACACAAATCCTGCAGCCAAGCACCTGGTGGGTGGAGGGACCATGCTCTCCTGGCAGCAAGGCAATGTGCAAATTTAACCTTTGGGTTTATGGCTCTATTTCTTTGCAGCAAATGTCACGGGAAATGTCAGGCTAAGGCTGAAGCTGATGAGTGAGGGGCCCATCGAGGAAGGGGGTGGAGTGCTGAGGGGCTCAGTTCAAGGCAAGGCTCTAAGTCCCTCACCTCCTCCTGAGAGCCCTCTCAGATTGCCCCTCAACTACTTGGACACAGCACCGTGTGCCCAGTCTGTCCCAGCCCTTGTGACCTTGTTGAGATGTTGTCTTTATTTACCTCCTGCCAGAGCCCAGATGGGGTGGGCTCAGGGACCTGCCAGAATTCTCCCTGCCCTGAAGTCTGGGCAGCCTGTTGGATCAGCCTCTGCAGTACCGGCTTGCTGTGTGACCTTGGGCAGCACTGCCCTTTCCTGGTCACCGGAGACCTTGTCCGTAATCCACGGCTGTCGACCAGAGGTGGGATTCCCACTCGATGCCTTCATGGGTGGGAAAACCCCCTGAGTCTGAGGTGTGTGGAGTGCTGGGCTCTGGGGGTGGTGGGGGTGGGTGGCTGGCTCATGGCATCCTGTGGCAGCTCCAGGCACATAGTAGGTGCTCAGTATATAGGGAGGGGCAAAGAGTGGACATGGTAGGCAGGGGAGGGCTCGAGGCCGGCAGGGAATCCACAGCCCCCAGACTTACTGGCCTCCTGGCCTGCCTGGCAGGGCCAGCTCTGAGGCCTTAGCCTGGCCTGTCATGGAGTTCTGTCTGGCCCTTGGGTCCCAGTGGTTAGTTAGCAAACATTTGCTGCCTTCCGGCTGTGTGCCAGGCCTGTGCAGCTGAGTGGGGGTCTCAGGCTCCTAGGTTGCCCCCGCCCAGCAGCTCCACACCGCTTTCCCTACACGTGCTGCTCTGCTCCACTGGGTGTCCTGGGTCCCCCAGATTCAGCCTGTCTGGTGGTGATCGCCCTTATACCACCTGCCCCTCCACCCCCTACATCTAGGCCAAAGGTCCATAGTCCTGGCCACCTCCCTCTACCCTTCCCCAAAGTCCAGTATCAAGTCTGACCCCTCCCTGCCCGTCCCCTTTTATCCCTCTTCAAAGATCTGCTGTGGACTAGCCCCCCTCCCGGGCCCGTGGCCTCAGACGCCCACGTCTCCTTGCCCGCCATCTCATCCTCCTTTCAGGCTCTGAGATGCTCTCCTAAAACATGTTGCCGGCCAGGCCCCTCCTGACTGAACTCTCCTGTGTCTGCCCCCTGATGAGGCCTGGACTAGAGGGTCTGGTTTGGGAACATCTCTTCCACTCTGGCTCCCTGGTCCCAGTGCCTGGCACACACACCTGTGTCTGCCTCCCCACGTCCATGTCCCTGAGTCTAGCTCGGGCCTGGCACCAGTGTGCAGGGAGCCATGAATGGTAGGGTGGCCTCAGGCAGTGCCCTGAGTCAGCTCCCAGGGTCGCAGGAGCTGGTGGTCCTAGCCCTCAGGGTTGGCCACTGGCCATCAGGCTCAGGCCAGTTGCCCAAGGTGGCTCAAGAGGGCGGTCCCCTCCAGGGCACAGGTCTGGAGAGAGAGCAGAGGTGCCAACCTGTGGGGGAGTTGCTCTAGCCGAGGGCCGATGGGGCTTGCGTTGGGAGCCCAGGACTTCAGCCCAGAGCCAGCTGTGCACCTGGCAGGCCACTCACCCTCTGAGCCTCCATGTCACACAGGAGATTGCGAAGGGGGAGTCAGTGGTGAATGATGCCCACGGGACAGCCCCTGGTGAGGGCTTGACTGTCCCGGCTCCTGGGGCCCCTTCCCATTCAGGTGGGACCTCCTGCCCTGAGCTGGAACTTGCCGTGGAGATAGAGGCTGTGATGGGGCTTCGTGGGGCCCCCATGTCCCAGGGGCCTCCTCAGATTCCCAAGTCCTACCCTGCCCTGGGGACATCATGGTGGCACTCAGGCAGGTGTGTGATGGGTGTGGGCCCCACTGTCCTCTCTGGAGCAGGAGCCTCTGCTGAGCGCAGAGGAGGAGCCCCTGTTGGGGCCTCCCTCCCCCCACCAGCCCTTCTGCATGAGGTCCTTGCCACCTGTTCCAAGGGGGATGGTCTGTGACCTATTAGTTAATGCCATGGGGACCCAAGTGAGAAATGGGGCTGGGGGGACACGGTGGGATGGGGGTAGGAGGTGCAGGCCCCAGGCAGCGCCAGCGACTGGGAGAGGGGAAGTTGGGGCCCTCATAGGGTGTCTGCCTTTCTCAGTGAGAGGCGGAGGCCCAGCGGGGGCCTGGGGCAGGTGGGTGCTGAGCCGGCTGCGGTGCTGACTTGGAAGGAGGTTCAGGGTCTCCCTGCTTCACCACGTGGGTGTGAAGCCTTGCCCCACAGCTCACTTTACACCAGCCTTCTGGTGTGGTGAGAAGGAGGCCAGTGTTCCTGCCCGGTCCTTGGGCAAGACGGGAACCAGGCAGAGAGAGGGTGGGCCACCTGCCCCCTGTGTGGCCTCTGGCCCAGAAGCATCTCCTGTTCCCAAAGATGTGGCTGGAAGCAGAATTCCAGAGAAAGACCAGTCCTGGCTGGCCACCAGGATGCACTGGGCATCAGAGCGGTCTCAGGAGGGCTGTGGGTCCCAAGGTCACACAGGACACCCCACACCCAGCTCTCTCACCTGCCTCCACAGCACACCCCAGCCAGGAACCTGCGAGTGGGCTCTGGTGTCCTGGGCCACCCTCACCCTTCCCAGAGCCCTGCCGTGATCCCTCCCACGCTTTCCACTGCCTCTTCCCTCCCTCTGCCCTGGCTGAGGCCTCCCTGCTCTCTCGGGACATGTTCAGCCCCCATTTGTCCTCAGAGAACACAGAGCTGGCCAGTCACACCGTCCAGCCCCAGTTTCCAGGCTCCCCAGGGCCTCCCGGAGGATGAGGCCGTGTAAGGCAGTGGCTGATGAACCTGGTGGGGACTGTGCTCTTAGATCTCCTTGGGGGCTGAGGCTGTGACCCCCAGGGCCATCTGAGGAAGCAGCAGGACTGTCATGTTGCCCTGGAAGTGAGCAACCCCCATCCCACTGTGCGGTGGCCTTCCCCACATGACAGGGACTAATGGAGGGCAGAGGGGGGGGCCTGGGGCTGGGGTTCCTGAGTATGGCCTAGCAGGTGACCCCCCTCCCTTGGGGAGGACCCTCCTCACCCCTGGTGGGGTTAGCCGTGCACCACAATGCACAATCCAGGTGGGGGTACCGGGATCCCTGGAAAGGTCCCCGAGGGCCACTGGCTTCCACCTCTGTTCCCCTGCAAGTGCTTTCTAGCATTACTTTCAGGCCAGCCCCATGCCGGGCAGCAGGGACCTCGAGATTCATGTGACATATTCAGCCCTCCAGGTCCCTGGGAGACACCCCAAAGCCCACTAGGTACCCAGGGGAGAGAAGTGAGGGTGTGGGTGCTGGCAGGCTGGTGAGGAGCCTGAGGCCTGGGTCCCCCACTGGGCCCTCACCGAGGCCACCCTGGGCCTACATCTTAAAGAGGCCCTAGAGCTGCTGGCTGAGGGGGAGGGGACTCCTGGTGCGAGTAGAAGCCCAGAGACTCTGGGACAGCCGAGTGCGTGCGGCGGGGCCCCTGGGGTGGGCTCAGGAGGCCCTGGGCAGCAGGGTGGAGGAAGATGAGGGTCAGATGAGGAGATTGTGGGACCAAGAGGGGTGCAGAGGGAGGGGTTCGGGGAGCTCGGGCTGGAAGGAGGGGGTGGGGGCCGCAGAGGTGGATGGCGGCGTGCCCCAACAGGAGGCCGGCCTGCTGCTCTGTGCTCCAGCCGTGTGCCACGTGGCCCCTGCATTCCGGCCATGTCCAGGCTGTCTTTCATCTCACTGCCTCAGCCCCAATTTCTGTTAGGCAGAGGCTGACACGGGGACAGGTGTGACAAGTGTCTGGCTTCCTTTTCGAAAATTGGCAAAAGAAAAACTCTCCCCATAAAGATATTCCATCTACACACCTCCTGGATGTCACCGAGAGGGCCCGTCACGGCTGAGACAGATGGTGGCCCTAATGGACTCTATTCTTCACCTGCTGCTGGAGTTGTGGCCCAGCCCCCAAGCTGGCCTGAGGCGGGTGGCAGTGGCATGGGGGGGTGTCAGTGCCTCTACGGAGCCCTCCCGACGCCGTGGCTGCCTCCCCTGACCCCCAGATCACAGGAAGCCTGATACAGCAGGACCATCCTTGTCAGTACAAGGGGCTCTGGTGGGACAGTATGTCCCTGGGGTGGGTGGTGGGAAATAGGGAGGTAGGGCTGCAGGCCTTCACGCTTTGACCCCCGCAGCTCATTTCCTGCCGGGTGGCCAATGTGGATGCCGGTGGGTTCACTGTCCCCACGTTGCCCCGAGGCCCAGGTGGGGTCAGGCCCTGCCTGGCATGTCATGTGCACAGGGCCCCTCAGGCCTAGCTGAGGCCCCTTCCCTGCCGAGAACCCTTGGTGGGAGCCCAGGGACCGAGACCCTGGCCAAGCTCCATGCTCTCTGCTTGTTCACCTGCTCCCTCAGTGGCACCATAGGGGCTAAGTCCAGGTTTCGGGGCGAGGCTGTGGTTGGGGAGGGGAGTGGGATGGGTGTGGTGGGGCTCTGGGAAGAGAGCCCTTCTGAGGGGGGTGTCTGGGAACAAGGAGGGGGTGCTGCCTGAGCTCAGGTCAGGTCAGGTCAGGCGCCATCATGCCCTTGCTAGCTGTGGCTTAACTTCCCCTCCGTCAGGGGGGACGTGGCCCCTGCCAGGGGCAACATGAGGTGCTCCCATGGGGCGGGCGGGCCGGGCATTTCCTGTGCATCCACTGTGCGCACCAGGCCTGTGTGAGCTGTGTGGCCTCAACACCCTGTGAGGTGGGGCCTGTCATCTGCACTTTTCAGCCAAGGGAACGGGTTTGTAGAGGTTGGGAGACCGGGCGGGGACCCCACAGCACGGGGCTCTTGAAAGGGACTCCCGCTGCCTAGGGTTGGCCTCACCCACCCTACCCTGGGCCAGCTGCCCCATCCAGTGTTGGCACATGAGACCAAACAGAACAAACTAAAAACTCTTCTGATTTTACCAGTTCGTGTGCACTGTAGAAAAATCTGGAAAAATATACCAGAGTTTTAAGAAATTTGTTGTACTAATCAGCTGAGGCTGTCATAGCAAAATGCTACAGATGGGCACTCAAACCACAGAAATGTATTTTGCACAGTTCTGGAGGCTGGAAGTCTGAGATCAGGGTGCTGGCAGGGTCGGTTCTGGTGAGGGCTCTCTTCCTGGTTTGTAGACGGCCGCCTTCCTCACATTGCTCACAGGAAAACAGGCTCTCAGGTATCTCTTCTTACGAGGGCACTAATCCCATCATGGGGCCCCACCCTTATGACCTCATCTAAACCTAATCACCTCCCAAGGCCCCACCTCCAAATGCCATCACATTGGGGGTTAAGGCTTCAGCATATGAATTTGGGGGGTGGGGCACAGACATTCAGCCTGGAGCAGAAGTGAAGCTGCCCTTGGCATCAGGCACTGCTGCCTCGCCCTGTGGGGATGTCAGTGCCCCATGGACTCTCCTGGGCCTGGACACCTTTGGGACAGCCATCTCCACAGCCTCACACTTCTTACATTCACGTGACGGACGTTTATGGAGCATCTCCTGTGCCGTCACCAGCCCTAGTCCTGCCCCGAGGAGCCCACGGTCCGGGGGTGCAGAAACAAGCAAGGCAAACCTGCCAAGTTGACAATTGAAGTGTGGGGCAAAGGGGGCACCTGGCAGTGGACAGAGGTGGGGGTTTCACGGACCCTGGGAGTGATTTGTCAAGTTCCCAGACATAGCCTCCCCCTTTTACAGATGACAGACCCGGCTCTGAGAGGCGGTGGTTGCTTGCCGTGCCTGAGCTGAGCAGGGCGACGTGTCTGGGCTGGGGTGACCTGGCTCATGACGGGGGCGAGCCTGTGACCAGGGAACAGTAGGAGGGGGGGTGAGAGGCAGCTGGCTGCCTGCCCAGTGGGTTGCTGGATTTTTCTGATGCATCAACAGAAGAGGTGCAGAGGCCTGGGCCACGGGGTGCTGCTCTGAGCAGGCGGAGCCTGTGGGAGCTGTTGGCACCAGCCAAGGGCACCCCATTCCCTTCGCGTCTGCTTCCTCCTCCACACTGGGCTCCCCTGGCCCCATGGGGCCACGCGGTGCGGGGTCAACGTGAGGGAGGCCTTCGGGGTGCAACCCTTCTTTCCTTGGCTCAGTGGTTATTGAACACCTGCTGTGTGCAGCCCCTCACAGGTCGTCTGCAGGTGAGCAGGCCAAGGGCCTTCCAAGGACACTGGGTGGGGAGCAAGTCTGTCTGACCCAGGCCTGGGCTCACGCTGGGGACCCTTGTATGTTGGGCTGGGTGAGAAGGGAATGAGGATGTGAATTCGTTAGGAAAATTTTTAGGGAAAAGGCAAATGCCGTTGTCAGGCTTGGTGAAGTTGAGCCATGCCGGCCTGGGTGGGGAGGCAGGGGAGGCCAGCTGGGCGCTGGGTATGTCCTCTGTGGGGTGAAAGGCTGGGCTGCCCGGGTCCTCAGGTGTACACAGTGGGGATGAGTGGAGTGTGGCCTGCAGATGGCCCCCTGCCTCCTGATGCCTGGCCACGGCAGTCCCCAGCAATGCCTTGGGCCTTCAGGGACTCCTCCCCAGCCTGCCCCTTCCTCTGCCAGGGGGCATCGGTGCCCTGGGTCCAGTGAGGCGGGGGCTGGGGTGGGAGAGGCCATGTTGGGCACCTGTCCCAGGGGCCGGTGCTGAGGAAATGAGGCCACCCTCCCAGCCCCACCCCCAGGGCAGCCGACCCCCTTCTGCTGCCAGGAGCGCCTGGTGCATCAGCCTCAGGAAGTAGCCGAAATACACTGACCTGCTTTTCCAGGAGGCAGCGGCGCGCCTGGTCCTCCCACCCTCACTGATGAGAAGCCACCAACAATTTCCATCCCAAATTGATTTCAAATAAGGAAGAGTTATCACACACAATCATATAGGAATAATTTATCACTCGTTAATAAAAGAGCAATTACTTATTCATGTCACCCCTGCCTGCATGTCATGCATTTGGATGCAGAAACGCGATTGGGGCTCTCGTAGAGGCCAAGGTCAGGGGAGCCCTCCCCAGGGGCTGCAGACCGCTACCCCAGAGGTCCCGGGTTTATCCGCTGGATCCCCTGCTCCTGAGGGTCTCCAGTCTGGGGTCAGGGGGTCGGATCTGTGACCTGGGAGCAGGCAGGGCTGAGGAGGGACAGTGGGAGGGGCTGCCTGGAGGTGGTGGGACTGTGAAAGGCCCAGGGCACACATGGATCTTCAGGTTGGAAGCTGTCCCTTCAAGAGTCTGGATTTCAGAGGCCCCTGGAGCCAGGAGCTTGGAGCATCCCTGAAGGCTGGGGGCGTCCTTGGCCACCCTTGGCTGAGCAGCCGCTGAAGAGCAGCCAGACGCTGGGCTGAGCACCAGGAGGCTTCGAGAGCTCTCAGCCCCGCTTTCTCTTCCTGCACCTTGGAGACGCCTGCTGCTAACCCACGTTCGTCTCCACCTTCTGGCAGATATGCTTTATTTTCTTCTTTTTATTTATCTCTGTTTCTGAGATTTCATTGCCAAGTATGCAGTCTTTTTAAAAAGATAACACTGTGGTCGGCCATATCTTGCTCAAAGTGAAAGCCTGCACCCAGCCCTCAGAGGCTGGTCTGGGGCATTGGTTTGTAGCCCTCTTCCAACCCACCTGCTGTTGCCATGTTCCCTGTTTTTCCAGGTGGTTACCTTCACATTTCCATGTCTCCTACCCCAGCCCCCTCTTCTCCAGCACACTCCCCAGTGTGGCTGTTTCACTACCGACAGTTAAATTCATAACCAGTATTTCCTAATCCAGGTCACATAAATGCTTGTCACTGCCTGACCACAGGGGGTGACCGTCTCGCTCTCGTCTGGCCTTTTGTTTTTCCTGGAGTTTACAGTTGACTTTGTCTTTTTTCTCTTGTCCCGTATGCCACCCTCATGTGCTTACTCTTCTCTGTGTCAGACATTCTACTGGGTGTCTCGTTTTCCCCAGGGGAAGTCTCCCTCTAGGCCTTGGTCCTGCTGTCCCCTCCTGGGCTGGGCATGCTGTGGCCCCCTCACAGCTGCCCCTGACTGCCTTTCATCACCCAGTGTTTCTTGGGGTTCGTGTTTATGTCCTGTTTTAGCTGAAGTGCATTCCCAGCTAACTATCTAAGGAAGGCACGGTGAAGACTCATTCTATGAGCCCTTGAATGTTAGCAAATCTATTCAAGCTGGATTGGCCCAGTCCAGAATTCCAGGTTGAAAATAGTTTCCCCCCAGAGTTTTGAAGCTGTTGCAGTTTTGTGGTCTTCTGGCGTCCAGTGTGCTGTGGAGAAGTCTGCTGCCATGTTGCTGTTCCTCTCTTGACCCCCAGAGATCTGAAATCGCGCTGTGAATGTCACGTGTTGTGCCAGGCACTCACCCAGGAGAGCCTTCAGCTCTGGGAGATTTTCGGGTATTATTTCTTTGATAACTTTTTCCCTCTATTTTCTGTTTTCTTTCTAGAATTACCGAAGACAGGTGTTGGATCTGTATTTGTCTTCTGAATCTCATCATTTTTTTCCCTGTTTCTCTTTTTGTTTTTCTTTCTGGAAGACTTCCTTAACCTTGTTTTCCAACCTCTCTATTGATTTTTGGGATAATTTTAGCAATTCTATCTTTAACTTCCAGGGACTCTTCTTGTTTTCTGATGGCTCCTTGTTCATAGCACCCAGTTCTTGTTTTAAATCTTCTTCTATCCCTACGAGGACACTGATTAGATTTTCCCTAATTTTTATCTATTCGCTGCACTGTCTCTGCTTCCTCTGGAGGCATTGCCGTGATTGTCGGCATTGGCACCTTTTCCAGACACCTGGTTTTCTGGTAACGTTTACTAGGGAAGTATAGAAGGTGGCAGGATGCTCTGCTGAAAGTGGGGCTTGTCGACTGGCAGGTGTGGGTGATCAGGCAGGAGCTGCTCTGGACACCCCGGAGGCCATGGTGGGGCTCCTTCCTCTGGACTTTTCTCTGGGGGAGCAGCCTCGTCCCCCTGCTCCCTAACCCCTCAGCAAGTACTGCATCACTGTTGTCCTGGGTCTGGGGTGGAATGAGCACAGGTCTCTAACACGGGTGGAGGGTGGGCACAGAGGGGCCCGCCGAGTGTGCCAGCTCTGCGGGAGGAGCAGCAGCAACTTGTGAGGCCATTCCATCTGTGCTGGGCTCCACGCCTGTCTCCGAGCCTCCTCCCTCCGCTGAGGCTGAGCTCGGTGGAGGCAGGGAGGTTGCCCTAGGTGTGTTCGCAGCATGGCCTGCCTGCCGTGCCCTCCTCCCACCCCGACGCAGCCCCTCGTGGACAAAGCAGGGCTACCATGCCAGGCAGGAGGGGCCTCAAGACAAGTAGAGCGATCAGCATGGCTGCGGATGCCACCTGTGAGCTGTGGGCCTCTCCTGCCTGGGCTCCTCACCTCAGACAGGGCTGCCCAAGGTCAGAGCGGCAGAGGCCCCACACCAGCCCCTGGGGAGGCAGGGTGTTGGCCACAAAGCCAGAGCCTGGGTGGAGGTGCTCAGTGGGCTTCCAGGCTGGAAGCATTTTGGGGCCCCGGGGAGGTGGATCCTGGCCTCTTGTCATCCCCATGTCACTGCTGTAGAGACAGCTTCCCTAGCACCTCGGTGAGGGTGTACAGAGCTGGCATCTGAGCCCAGGGCTCCTGGACCCTGGGGTCCACTTCGGGCAGCCCATAGAGCGGAAAGCTTGGGCCAAGGATAAGCCTCTCTGGGGGTCAGAGAGCCCAGAGCATGTGTTGGGGGGAGGGGCTCAGCAGCTCACCTGCTGCAGGGGGGCTGCTTCCCCTTTTTGTTATCTGGGTCACTTGGGGCTCGGCGCCTTCCCTGGTCACTTGATGTAGCAGGAGGGGGTTCTTGGACCCCGTGCCCTGGTCTTGCTGGTTCCCTGTGGTCCCTGCACCTTGATAAGGCTCAGTGCCCTTGTCTGAGGAGTGGGGTTGATGGTCATCTCATTGTGCTGTGGGATGTAGCGAAACCTCCAGGAGTGAGGGACATCTGTGACTTGAGCGTTCCAGGGAGGCGAGGGCCCCATCTCCCCCCACTCTCCCCTCCACTGGTGCTTGGTGCTGTGTGAGGCTGGGATGTCAAGGTGTATGGACAGGGCTTCCCTGGAGACAAGCTCGACCAAGAAGGCCCTGCATGGCCTCAAGGCACTGCTGCTGGAATGCTCAGGGCTGTCTCGTATCTGCCCAGCACTGGCCACCCACTCACTCACCTCTGGGCTGGTGGGGGTCTCTCCTCCTCAGGACCCCACACCCTCCTCTTGGGCTCTGTGGCCAGGTCACACAGGGGTTGGCTCTCTGACCCACTAGCATCACACTGTCCACTTGGCTGGGAGGAGGGGACACAGCAAGTCAGTTCTGACGCACTTCCCAAGATGTTAGGATTCAGGCCTCGGCTGACAACTCTTCCCATTTAGGAACAAATAACAAAGGTAGGACAACTCGGTCCAGGAAAGGAGAGAGGCACTGGCGTGCAGGCCACCTTGCCAACAGGCTTCCCCGGACTATCCTGTGGACCCACGGCCCCTGGATGCAGTGACCTCAGCTGGTGGTGACTCAAATGGGAGCATCTCCGGCTGAGGGTCCTGGGCCCCGCCCTTGCCTCTGGCCAGGGGTGCTCAGCAGACCATGCTGGTCCTCCCCACGGTCTCTCTTGGAGAGTGCTGCCCCCCACCCTCACTCTCCCAGCTCAGTTTCAAAGCCCCCAAGCACCCTGCCCATGTTTACCCCTTCTTGGGGCCCAAGCCACCCTGGTCGGGAGCGTTTGCGAGAACTCGGCTCTCCTGGGACAGCGAAGGTGGGCTTCAGTCCAGCTGCTCCCTCCAGACGGGGCTAATCCGGCTAATCCGCAGCGGCCCAGAGGCCGGACGGGCTGATCCCCAAGGGTGAGCAGGCGAGGGCCTCTGGAGACCTGCATTTGTCTTTCCATAGCCAAATAGATCCTGCTCGGCCAGAGGCCACCGCCTGCCTTGTCGGTGATGTGGACAAGTGCCAAGGGCTCAGGAACACCTGGGAATGTGCCCACCCGTCAACTCCCGCCACAGAGGAGAGCAGAACCCCTCAGCCTGGCTCCTGGCTCCTGGCTCCTGGGTGGGGCTCCCATGTCTGCCAGCCTCTGCACAGCAGCCCCTCTGCTGTTTGGCTGGCTCGCCTCTGTGCCCCGATCACGCAGGCCCCAGCAGCACAAGTTCCAAGAGCGCGTTCCTATCGTGTGTGCCCATGGCGTGCACCGCCCCCCCCCCACCCAGAGTGTGCACCCCAAGCGTGGGCTCCTGCACTGCATCTGCCCTGTTGGAGGCTGCCGTCGGGGCCTCGCAGGAATGGTCAGCTTCGTGTTGGCGGTAGATGCAGGGTCCCGGGAGGAGTGGGGGATGGATTGTGGGGAGGGCAGGACCCATGTTGGCCCTGCCAGGCTAGGCATCCAGTCCTGGACAGGAGCTGGCAGTGGACGGGGATCTGGGCAGGCGGGTGGGCATGGTGGTAGGTGTGTGGCGGTAGGTCCCAGGCCCTGGCACGGGGAGTGCCCCTTCTCCGAGCCTCCCTGGGGCAGGGGCATGTCGGCCACTGGCCAGTTTCTCATTAGCATCCTCTGGGGACTCGAGCCTACACTGGCCGCCGGATTGAATTAGCCTCAGGACCCTGATGAGCTGGTCGTGGAGACAGAATTCTCCAGGTAATTAGGCAGCGGGCGTTTGTTGGTGGCCTGATGGAGTGGGGGGTTTGCTGGGAGGGGGGATGGGGGTGTCCAGCCTCTGGGGGGAGGAAATGCTGGCTGAGTCTTTGCTGCAAGTGTAGGTGTGGCCTGCATGGGCAGGATCCTGGGGCTGGACGATGCTTCAGATGCTGGTGTCATGAGCCCTCCATGTGGGGCTCCTGGGTGGGAGCCGAGGGAGGCGGGCTCTGGGTGAAGAGCATGTGGACTGGACAGGGCGAGGCTCCAGAGCCTCCAGGCTGGCAGCCTGGCCTTGACCAAGGAGGGATTCCTGAGGCCTGCTGTCTGGGCCCAGTGTCCTGCCCATCAGAGGGTGTTCTTGGACCCGCACCCTGGCAGTGAGCTCCAGGGCTCCTCCCTTGACGTCTGCCTGCTGTCCGGGGCCAGCTAAGGGCTCTTTGGCCCCTTCAATCCCCCACGTGACACCTGTGGTCAGCCCGCTCCTGGACCACAGGTGTCACAGCCAGGACCACATCCCGACCACAGGGCGCCCCCTGGGGAGCACGCTGGTGGGTGGGCTCTGCATCCAGGGCCTCCAGCTCCCAGGCAGGCCAGACCCTCCCCCGCCACTCTCTGTTTCCTTGCCTTGAAAGGGCCCAGAGCTGCCTCCCAGGTGCTGTGTCGGCTGGAAATTTTGGGTTCTAGGTGGGGCTGATGGGTGAGGTACGGGTGGGGGAGCTTTAACTTTTTACTGCCCAGCAAGGCTTTTCAGCAACTGGACACCACAGGGCTGGGAATCCTACCGGCTCCTGGGCTGTGAGCAAGAGACCCCCACACACACCCCACCAAGCCTCATTTCCTCACCTGTAAAACGGCTAAATACACTAGCCCCTGGAAGAGCTCACCAGACAGAGGGACCTGGCCTGCTCACCCTGGGTCCACCCGTGCACAGCGCAGTCAGGAGGCCGGCTCTGCCCACAGTGGGCCTCAGTTTCCCCCACTGCACGCAGCTTCGCCTGGTGTTTGGAACTGCTCAGCCCTGTGTCCAGTACCCTCCTGCCATGGTAGGTTACCTTGCCCATTATCCACCTGGCCAGCCCGCCCTGCCCTGCCCCGCAACTGCACCCTGAAAAGATCAATAAGGAGGGGGCCTTGAGGGGCACAGCCGGGCAGGGAGCTGGTAGCCACATCCCTGGAGACGCAGGGCTCTGTTGAGGGTGGGCTGCCTCACGGGAGCGGCTGCCACCCTCCTCCCTGGCACCGGAGCCAGGGAAGGGGCCCAGGAAACGCCCTGGCCGCGTGTGCTGCCGCCGCGCATGTCTATGCCTGGAGGACGGACGGAAGGTGGGTGGTGAGTATGAGAAACAACGATGACCAAGGGGGGACAGATGGACGACGGGGGCGGGTGGTGAGCCCATCGCGAGTGGGGGGCTGGCAGGGATGGGAGGGGTACGGGTGCAGCCGTGACGGGTGCCTTGACCCTCTGTGGTGTGTGGACGCCAATGGCTCCCACCCCCGCTCGGAGCTATTTCTGGCCTGGCTGTGCTGACTGTGGCCTCCTGTTCTGCCTTGTAACTGCGGTCTGTGACATGACCCTTCATGGGACATTCTTGGTGTTTGAGAGGGTCCTGAGCAGACTGATGTCCTAGCTATGCTACAGCGGTCTGGCCCCTCCACAGACGGCTGACCCCAGCCTCCAGGGGGGTGGGCAGCAGCTCAGAACCTCCCGGGAAACGTCCCCTCCCAGCCACCAAGGGCACAGGAGGGAGCTGCCCACGCTCTCCTGCCATGGCCACATAGTGGCCGCTCTTCAGGCCTGGGCTGGATGTCCCTCCTGCCCCTTCTGGCAGCTCTGTGGCTCCTTCTCTTGCCCACCTTTCCTCCTGGACTGGCTCTGAGGCTCTGAGTGGGAGCAGGCCATGGCTTAACTGCTCACTGCCTCGGTTTCCTAATCTGTAAAATGGGCTCACGACACCAAAAAGGAAATTGATTCTTCTGCAGCTCCAACTCATGCCTCTTTATATCAGCTGGTGGACCCTTGTAACAACCCCCAAAGGGAGTGTTACAGCCACCCCATAGCCGCAGGGAGGCATAGAGGCCCAAGGGCACTGAGCCCGTGCTCTGGGCTTCCAAGGCTGCCAGCCCTGTGCCATCTCTTCGGCCTCACTTGTGGGGTTAGAGGCATCCCCATGAGACCTCAGGGGAGCTGCACTCCTGCAACCTCAGCCCAGGCTGGGGGGCCCCGGGAGCGGCAGGGGCCAGGGAACACACTGAAGACCTCCCCGTGCCTGCAGCCTCCAGCACGCCCTGTTTCTGAGCTGCTGACCTCAGCAGCCGCCCTCCCACTGCCCACTGGCTCCTGCGACTGCTGGTGACTCCCCAGAAGCCTCCGCCCCTCCTGGCTCCCCTCCCTTCTGCTCCCCTCTCCTGCTCCCTCCACCTTCCTCCCCGCCCCCTGCCGTGCCCAGGAGCTGGATCAGGGTGAGCAGTGCAGATGGCCTTCGAGGCCACACGCAGGCCTGATGCCCCCCAGCCTCCTGGGCCTTGTCAGCTGGCCCGGAGGAGAGACCCTGAGCAGAGTCTGGTCTCTGTGCCCCCACCCCCAAGGCCGGAGCGGCTGGTCCTCCACCAACCATAGCCCTTGTGCCCCTGCCCCAGCTCCAGAGCAGACCTGGGCTAAGGTGGGGGCTCCTAGCTGTGACCCAGGGGTCCCCTCCGTGGGGAGGGCACTAGAGAAAACCCCTGACCCGTCCATTCTGTGCTGAGGCCCGAGGAAAGAGGAGGGATGGCAGGGTTTGCGGGAAGCTAGATGAGGGGTCCTGGTGGCCTGGTGTGGGACCAGGACCCTGGTGTGGCGTGGTGTACCTCGCGATGATTTCTGTGTATGAGAGCCGGGCGGGGCAGGGCTGTTTTCTCACCCTGTGTGCAGGAGGCAAGCTCCCACTGGACCCGGTGAGGCTGGGCGTGACTGGGAGGTGGGGCCAGGGGAATGGGCGGCTGTCTGGGGCCAGTGGGAAGGTTGGGGGGAGAGAAAGGAGAGGCTGGTGAGGCAGGGTGCAACCTGGGGGCCTCTGATGAGTGGGCAGGACCAGCGAGTGCAGATCTGCAGGCCAGAGAGGCCTCAGGCTCGGGGGACTGCAAAAGCCAGGGAGGATGGGTTAGGGGGTGGGGGACATGGGATGAGAGGATGGGCTGGGAGGACAGGCTGGGGACGGGGCGGGGGGACGGATGGGGAGGACTTTTAGGGCTGGGAGGGATTAGGTGAGTGATAGGGTCCAGGGGGTGGGGCCAGGGGACACCCTCCCACTACCTGGTGGGGTCTCCCGGCCCCTGCTGTGAGAATGAAAATATGACACAAAGTTGGGTTTGATTATCTCACAGAAAGATACCCCCTCTGCTTGCTCAGCAGAGGGGTTGCCATGGAGACCAGCGGGCAGGCCCCAAGGGGGCCAGGCTGGAGCCAATTACTGTGGCTGAGGCGAGGAGCGAGCCCGCTGCCTGCTGACAGCAGGGCCTGTGCTGAGGGACCGACCGTCAGAAGTTGGTTTCCAAAAAGCAGTTGCCTCGGCGAGAGGGGAACCGTGTCTTCGCGCCTGTTGCCCGCTTCCTGGCAGGGCCGGGCCACGTGGCTGCTCTGCCACTTTCCCCCGTGTGTGGCTCAACACTAGTGCCTATCTCAGGGCATTCATAGAGTGGGCACGGCCCCAAGCCCATGGCTTATAGCCTTCTGGGGGCCCCGCTTAGCGACGGCTGGAGGCTGGAGGAGCCGGCCGGTTCCAGTGGTCAGCTGACCCCAAGCCAGCCAAGCTCACAGACCATGGCTGCAGGCCTGGGAGCCAATGGTCAGGGTGCAGTGGTAACGGTGCAGTCGGTGATGTGGTAGGTATGGTCATGATGGACGGCCACTGGCAGCCAAGTTGGTGGTGTGGCCCAGCCCGTGGTGGTGAGGTCCAGAGTCTGGCCTGATGAGTACCTGGGCCCCACCTCACCCTGCCTCAGATTGTCCTCTGCCACAAGGTCTCGGGAGCAGGAAGTACTGTTTTCATAGCACAGTCACATCCCGTGGCAACAGTGAGATGCCGTGGGAGCTGGCTTAATCAGGCCCGACTTTCCAAAGGAGGCCCATAAGGAGAGAGCCAGGAGAGGATGCCAGCAGTTTAAATAGAACAACTGAGATGCCCCCTCATGGCCTCCTGTGTGCAGCCAGCCCAGGGAGGGGCACCCAGGGCTTGGGCAGGGTGTGGTCCTGGGGCTGCCATGTCCCCAGCAGCCAACAAATGGCCCAGCCTCAGTGGCCACCAGAGCACAGGGGACAGAGGAGGCCCCCAGGCTGTGGGGACGGTGCTCCCAGTACCTGGGGACCAGAGTCTGGGAGGGCGTATTCCTTGTGACCGCTGGACATGCCCAGCTTGCTGGGCCTCTGGGCTTGGGGCAAGCGTCTGCACTGACCCTGGCAGAGAGGACCTAATGGGGGTTCGGGGCCCAAGGTCATGGTTCTGGGTGGGGGAAGCTGGCCTGTGGTCCCCTCCTTTCTCCCTCCTGGCTGCAGCCCCAGCACTTAGCCGGCCTTATGTCTGCAGAATCCTGCTCTCAGCTGACTGCCAAGGAAGGTGTTAGCTGTCAACGCAGGTGTTAGCTGTCAACGAAGGTGTTAGCTGATAACTCAAGTGTTAGCTGATAAGCCATAACCCTCCCAGGGGGATTCACATTTTAATAGACTTACTCCTGAAGGCGGAAAGAACCTTCAGCATTCAAAGCGGTGGCTCTAATGGTGGGATGATAGGCAGGGAGCTTAGTATTGGGCATGTGGCCCTGCTGGTGAGCCCAGCCTGGATACAGCACCCCAGGAGGGGTCTCCTACCCAGTCTAGGTCTTTGGTGAGGCCCTGAGATGGGGGAGGAAAGAGGGGAGCTGCAGCCCCCTGGGCTGGGGCGGAACCTGCTGGGAGCATGTCTTGGCAGGAGGGTTGGGGGCAGCTGGACTATGCAGAGGTTGGCCGGGAAGGAGTAAGCGCCTTGCCCAGGGAGGAGACCAAGCAGAGAATGAGGCCGAGGGGAGGAGGCTGCAGGAGGTGTTCTGAGCCAGGCCAGGAAGCACTAAGCGGCGGTGAGGAGGGCATGTGCAGGAGGGAGCAGCCTGCCTGAGGGGCTCACGGGGCAGGGCTGCAGTGCCCCCCAAGCACTGGACCTGCCTGTCCTGCTACGCCTGCCCTCAGGGCCTAGGCTCCTGATCCTGTGATGGCAGAGTTGCTCTGGAGCCTGGGGCTGCTGTGGCAGTTTCCCGTGTCCTGTTGGTGGGACCCAGGCCCCTGCAGGAGGGCCACTGGGGCTGTGGCTCCCGGCTTCACCAAGGCCCCTGCAATTTCTTGGTTAAAGTACAGCTCCCCGAGGTGGGGAGGCTCCCTCAGAATCCAGGCAGGCCTTGGCCCCAGGGGCTCTGGGGGCCTGGGCAGGGCACCAGGTCTGAGTCACAGCCCCACCCTTCCTCAGCCCGAGAGGACGCTCTGGGAGGGCTGCTGCAGCAGCTGCCAGGAGGCAGGCCTGGCCGTGATCCTTGGCCCAGGGCTCCTCTGCATGAGTGGGGCTGGCCTGGTGCTCCAGTGTTTGCCGGGGCCTCTCTCCCTGCCTGGCCTGTGGGCTGACGGGACAGGGACAGGCTGGGTCAGTGCTGGGACGGACAGGGACAGCGGGCAGGCCCACGGGGGCTCTGTGTTCACTGGAGTCCGAGAAGGTATCTGCAGGTGTGCATGTCCATCCCAGGAGGCCTTCACTTGGGCCTTGGGGGTGACCTGCTAACCCCGAGTGGCGGGGGGTGCGGGCGTGTTAGCTCGTGTGTTTGAGTGCCAGGCAGGGTGACGTGGGCGTCTGCAGGTGACGTTTCCCAATGTGGAGCTTTCGACCCCTTGGAGGGCTGTTGTGCCGCAGCTTCCACCTCGCGGGTGGGGCAAGGATCACAGCACCTGAGTTCCCAGGGGCGGCAGCATATCCTGGGCCCAGCCCCAGCCCCTCCTGCACAACCCCAGCGTTGCAGGAGCCCCTGCCCGCTAACTGCCCTCTGCTCTGCCCACAGGGAGCCAGCTGCTGGCCTGGGTGCTGTGGCTGCAGGCGTGGAGTGTGGCGGCGCCGTGCCCGGGTGCCTGTGTGTGCTACAACGAGCCCAAGGTAACCACAAGCTGCCCGCAGCAGGGTCTCCAGGCCGTGCCTGCCGACATCCCGGCTGCCAGCCAGCGCGTCTTCCTGCACGGCAACCGCATCACATACGTGCCAGCTGCCGGCTTCCATGCCTGCCGCAACCTCACCATCCTGTGGCTGCACTCGAACGCGCTGGCCCACATCGACGCCGCCGCCTTCGCTGGCCTGGCACTCCTGGAGCAGCTGGACCTCAGCGACAACGCACAGCTGCATGCCGTGGACCCCGCCACGTTCCAGGGCCTGAGCCGCCTGCACACACTGCACCTGGACCGCTGCGGCCTGCAGGAGCTGGGTCCCGGCCTGTTCCGCGGCCTGGCTGCCCTGCAGTACCTCTACCTGCAGGACAACTGGCTACAGGCGCTGCCCGACGACGCCTTCCGCGACCTGGGCAACCTCACGCACCTCTTCCTGCACGGCAACCGCATTCCCAGTGTGCCCGAGCGCGCCTTCCGCGGCCTGCACAGCCTCGACCGCCTCCTGCTGCACCAGAACCGTGTGGCCAGCGTGCACCCGCACGCCTTCCGGGACCTCGGCCGTCTCATGACACTCTACCTGTTTGCCAACAACCTCTCTGCACTGCCCGCGGAGGCCCTGGCACCACTGCGGGCCCTGCAGTACCTGCGGCTCAATGACAACCCCTGGGTGTGCGACTGCCGGGCGCGCCCGCTCTGGGCCTGGCTGCAGCAATTCCGCGGCTCCTCATCCGAGCTGCCCTGCAGCCTGCCCCCGCGCCTGGCTGGCCGCGACCTCAAGCGCTTGGCCACTGCCGACCTGGAGGGCTGCGCTGTGGCCGCCAGACCGTCCCGTCCCTTCTGGACCGGCGGGCCTGCTGATGAGGAGCTGCTGGGGCTGCCCAAGTGCTGCCAGCCGGACGCTGAGGACAAGGCCTCGGTGCTGGAGGCCGGGAGTCCGGCCTCGGCTGGCAACGCACTCAAGGGACGTGTGCCGTCTGGCGACAGCCCGCCGGGCAACGGCTCTGGCCCACGACACATCAACGACTCCCCATTCGGGACCCTGCCTGGCTCGGCCGAACCCCCTCTGACCGCAGTGCAGCCTGAGGGCTCCCAGCCACCGGAGCCCCCCACCACGGGCCCTCGCCGGCGGCCAGGTTGTTCCCGCAAGAACCGCACACGCAGCCAGTGCCGTCTGGGCCAGGCGGGTGGCGGGGGTGCCGGGGCTGGCGGGGCTGGCGGGGTGGAGGGCTCGGGTGCCCTGCCTGGCCTTGCCTGCAGCCTCGGCCCCCTGGGCCTCGTCCCCCTGGGCCTCGCGCTGGTGCTGTGGACGGTGCTCGGGCCCTGTTGACCAGCCACCGAGCGCAAAGCCTCTCTCAGCAGCCAGGTGTGTGTACATACGGGGTCCCTTCCCACTGCCAGCCAGCCCCGGGTGGCAGGCCCTCCCTGACGGCGCCTCCCGCCTGCCCGCCCGCCTGTCCCATCTCCACCCCGTCATGTTTACAGGGCGTGGTCGGGGCGTTTGTTCCAGAACGCCGCCTCCCGCCCGGATCGCGGTATATAGAGATATGCGTTTTATTTTACTTGTGTAAAAATATTGGACGATGTGGAATAAAGAGCTCTTTTCCTAAGCTGTGGCCTCTCAGGCTGGGGGTTGCTGTGAGCCGTGAGAGGCAGGTGGGCCCTGGAGGTGCAGCCCTGCCCCCATCATGGCACACGGAGTCCCAGGAAGGGAAGGCAGCTGCCTGGTGGTATGGCCTGAGCTGCAGGCAGCTCGACCCTTTTCAGCCCAGCACTTGTGGTGGCCATGAAGACTGACCTCAGTGTGCCTTGGCCCCCTCCCTCCCGGCTGGGCTGACAGCAGTGTCTGAGAAAGGTGTGTGTCCAGCACAGACCATGCCCAGCCAGACCAGGCTGCCTCTGTGGGGACATCTGCTCTGCAGTCACACAGAGCCCCTAGAGGTCCCAGCCTTCCAGCCCAGCTTCGGCTGCCCCCCCGCTCCCATGTGGCTTGAGGTGGTCCCAGGAGGAGCCTGAGGTCCAGGAGGACCCTGTGCGGGTGGGCTAGGGTGGTCCTGATGGAGTGCTGGGAGGTGAGGCTGACCCCCCCTTCCAAGGCCTGGCAGGGGCCGTGTGCCACCCTCATACCACTGCCTGTGGTCTCATGCCAGTGCTGTGGCCATGCCTGCTCCGGCGTGTGCCCAGGGTGCCCCATACCTACACCATACCGCACACACGTGCGTGCACAGGCGGGGCAGGGACCACATGTGTGCACGCATCTGCACGCGCAGGCGTGCTCACACGCAGCACAGGCAAAAATATGCCCATGCACATTTTCTCAGTCCTTACTGGGCATGAGGACTCAGTAACAAAAGAGGCCACGTGGCCATCCCACCATCCCCCTCGGGGCAGGGGCCTGGGGGAGCAGGAAGAGGGAGGAACACACCGTGAGTTGGGAGAGGGAGTGGGGGAACGTTGCTGGTGGAGCCAGATGGCCGTGGGGGCGGCCAGGGCTCCAGAAGCCCAGGAGAGAGGGGAGGGGAGGGGGTGTGCTCAGCAACCAGGCCCCGCTCCCCCACCCGGCCCCTCTGTGCCCATGGTGGGAGCTCAGACCCTCCCTGCCGCAGCCCAGGGCAGAGTCAGGACACTGTTGGGGGAGGGTCCCTGCCTCTCCTGTCCGGCCCCTCCCCCTCCTCAGCCGGGTCCTCCCACATGCCCCATCTCTTCTTCTAAGGGACCCTTGGGCCGGGGCCCGCTGGCACCCCCTGTGTGAGCCCTGGCAGTTTGCCCCTCTGCACGGTGGACACGGGTACACCTGAGTTTCAAGACCAGGCCGCACTGCCCCCAGGCTTCAAGTGGGCAGCATGGGCAGGCCCCTTTGAGCCCAGGAGACCCCATCACCCCCTTAGACAGCCTCCACACACACAGCTCCGTGCAGTCTGGTGTGGAGGTATGGGGCAGCCTTGCTGACCATCAGCACCCCTGGGCACCGTCCCTGCGACTGCACAGCCAGGCCGGGAGTCCGCCAGCCCGCGCCTGGGCGCAGAGGGAACATAGGCAGGAGTTTCTTTATCCAGTTTTCTCCTGAGCAGCCCCTGCCATGCCCGAGAAGACACAGCCAAGCTGCTAAATCCGGGGAGGGTGTAGGGTTCTTGCTCAGCATGGTGGCCCCTGGGCTCCCACCACCTCCCTGGCAGCCAGGAAACTGCAGACATGCATTTGCAAAGATCTTTGGGGCACACCTGAGCTCCTCAGCTTACACACCTCCTGGGATAGGGTGCTCACTACCTCTATTGAGCCTGCTTCTTGCTGAGAGACACCCATCTGCCCTCAGGGCACTTTTCAGGCTGACTGTGCTTGTCACCACCAGCTGGCCCTCAGGTGGGGCCTGGGAGCCCCCAGCAACTCAGGAGGCTGCAGGGCCCCATGGTGAGCTGGGACTTGGCTAACCCCCAGATGCCATGCCTCCATGGCCACACGCTTCTCCTGGCACTGCCAGAGCCCCAGCCCGTCCTTTGGGGCCCCGCACCCTCCTCTCCCCCAGGAGAGAGAAACCCAGGCCACAGTGGGGAATGGGGACAAGGAGCCATACAGGCCTTCTGAGGGTAAAGCAGGTGGACCTGGGGGGTGGTGGGGTGCAGATCTTGGGGACTTTGTTCTGAGGGGCAGAGATGGGTTCTGATTTCCTGAATAGACCCATCTGGCCTCTGAGAACACAGTGGAGACTTGTGAGTGGGCACACAGGTCTGGCCAGGCCCAAGGAGGGTCGGGTGGGGGACCAGGAGGGCTGCGGCTGTGTTTGAGTTGGACCCAGCAGAAGGCAGAAGTGGGCAGGGCTCCCGGCGTCTGTGCTGAGCAGCCCGTCCCCGAGGTGGGGGCCCCCAGAGGAGCGGCCCCCGTTGTCAAGGCCCAGGAGACATCTGGGTGGGGGTGTCGCGTGGGCTGTGCAGGCTGAGCTCAGGAGAGGGGCCCGGGCTGGAGGACAATTTGGGAGTTGTGAGTTTGGGTGATATTTACAGCCCAGGAAGCGATGACATCACCAGCTGGCACTGGGCCCGGGGCGGCAGGCTCAGCTCCTGCCTGCCCCACCCGACCCTGACCCCTACCTTTTACCGGGCGTGCTGGTCCCCTGGGGTCAGGCCCACTGGACCCAGACAGGAGGTGACCGATGTCCAGCCTCAGTATCCCAGACCCTTGGACCTGGCTGGGCAGGAAGCTAATTCAGACCACGAGAAGCGCATTGGGAGTGTCCACCTCCCCAGGCCAGCTGCTGGTTTACCAGGATGCTCCTGGCCCTCATGCAAAGGTGCCAGGCCAGCCACAGGGCAGCCTGTGCACAGGATCCTTCCCAGCTCACAGGCCCATCTGTGTCACAAGACCGGCCAAGCTGGTGCTACCGAGAGCAGTCAGTGGAGGGCGGCACCTGGGGCCTGGGCTTGCTGGGGTGGATGGGAGGTGAGCAGGGTGCTGGGCTTAGGCTGGGTTCCTTCCAGGGGTTACTTCTCTGCCAGCCCTGACCCTGGGGCCCTGGGAGGGCAGTGGGGCATGACTACATGCCCACTGGGAGCCAAGGGGTCCCTGGGGCCACCCTGTCCTGCCATCTACCTGCAGGGTTGGCCCAGGTCCTTGGACAGGAGCACCTGCCCCTGTCTATCTGGCACCCAGGGCTTTGCACAGTAATTGGTAGAATTATTTTTTAATCCTTAAATTAGTGCTGAAATAATAGAAGCAGCAGAATATTCAGCAGCTGATTGTAGACTGATGTCCAGTGAGACTGAGAACGTGTCGGGAGTGTGTCTATGGGAAGGAAGTATTTATTTGTTGGATGAGCTGGGGCCCAGGGGCTGCAGGGCAGAGGCCCTTCCTCACAGCCAGGGTGACCCAACCCACCCTCACCCCCCACGACGACCTCGCAGGAAGAGGCTGCTGACGTCCCCTGCGTGCACACAAGGACACTGAGGCCCAGAGGTGTGAAATGACATGTCTGGAGCATTGGACCTGCCTGAGGCCGTGCTTGCTCAGAGCCGCCCACGGCCAGCGTGGCTCTGCCCCAGAGCTCCATGTGGCTCCCTCCTGAGCCTCAGCGTCCTCACCTCAGTGCTGGGCCTGCACAGGCCTGGCGTAAGTCTCTCCTCCTTGTGCCAGTCAGCCTGGGGGTGTCCCTCTGCCCAGAGCATCACTTGACCTGGCACGTGGATGCACCCTGACCCAACTGGCATGATGTGTCGCACTGTGCCCGGCCCCTCTGGCAGCCTTGCCTTTGGTCCTGCCTTGCCCCCCTCTTTTCCCACCCTGAACTGGGCTGAGGCTGCCCTAGAGCCCTGGACAGCTGGCCCGGCCGGTGCACATAATAGCCCAGGGGCTTGGCCGGGCTCTGCACGTGAAGCCTGGGCGGCCCTGGGGAGACAGCAGCATTCTGGACGCAGCTCACCCCATGTGGCCAGGCTGGAATCCTGCGGGAATACAGGGGCCCTGCCCCATCCCCCCCCACTACTGCCCACCCCAGCTCCCAGCCACAAAGTGCCGCAGGATCCTCCTCCCAGCACCCTCTATTTACTTCAACACTCAACTCCGACACAACCCCCTCCTCCAGGAAGACCTCTGTGATCCCCCCAGGCTGATTCCCACCCAGCCAGGCAGTCACGGAATGGATCCACAGTGCCCAGACCTACACGGCCAGGGCTTGGGGAGGTCCAGGATTGGGTCCTGGGTTGGGGCAGATCACCACACCTCACTGGCCCTCGGTTTTCCTTCCTGTCGTGAGGAATGAGTAAACCCTCATGGCAGGGGTCCCCGTGGCTCATGGAGCTGCTGTGAGAAAGGCTCTCAGCTTGGGCCAGCACCAGAGGGACTCCCAAGCCGCTGAGATGGCTGCGGCCCCCGGTGGAGAGGCGGAAGGGACGTTCCCGCCACACCATCCTGAGGTCGTCCCTCCAGCCAACCCCCCAGCCCACACCCCACAGGCCTGTCTTCTTGGCCCTCAGACCTCGGCACAGAGCACGCACTTGGATTCCCAGGCCGGGCGGCACGCTGTGGGGCCGGGCGGCACGCTGTGGGGCCGGGCTGGGCCACCTGAGTGCACCTCGGCCCTGCGGGGCTGCTGGAGCTGGCGGCTGGGAGCACCCCACGAGTTTCCCTTCCTTCCTGCAGCCTATTGCACACCCCGGCCGGGCAACGGGAAGCAGACAGATTCACAGCCAGCAGCCACTGTGGGATGAAAGGTGGGGCCTTTCATCCTGGCATCTACCAACTCATTGTGTGTTTATTAGGCACCTACTGTGTGCTGGGGGCTGGTAGGGGTGCTGCTGGGCTTTGGGCTTCCACCCCCTGGGCCACTAGGGAGATGGGGCTGCCTGGGATGGAACGTGGGGAAGCCAGTTATGTGGTCTGGCGCGTTGAATCCAGATGGAGCCCCAGCCTCTGTCCCCTAGAAGAAGCCTGGGGGCGGCGGAGAGCCCCTTCCCTTCCTCTGCGGGGAGTGCTAATTAAACCCACCGCCGACAAACACTGGGGAGCAGGAGGCCTCCGATCTGTCTTCACAAAGGGCTGTGCAGAGATTTATGGACAATAAAGGAACATCCATCTAGGGGAGGGCAGGGGAGCAGCAGCCAGGCAGGATGGGAGGAGGCAGCCCCCTCCCAACCACCACAGCACAGGGGAGGATCACCGAGGAGGGAGAAAAATTAATGTGAACAATCAGGGAACGATGAAGGCCTTGCAGGGGAAATACCTTGACACACACATCGCGTGAGGCCAGCCTGGGTGGGCCTGGGGACGAGAGCCAACGACCCCAGGTCAGGGGCAGCCTGATGCCACACAATTATTTTTGAAAAATGATGGAACAGAGAAAGAGCAGAGGTGGGGGCATGGGGGGTGCTGCAGGCTCTGGGATACCAGGGGCTTCTGGGATGCAGTCGCTGTGCCGTGAAGGGGAGGAGGGTCTCAGGGCCTCAGGAGCTCAAGGGGCTCGGCCTTGGGACCACTGGGGCTCCTGAGAGCCAAGGGGGACTTCATGGCTGAGCCCTTCCTGGGGCCTCTTTGCCTCCCAGGAGAGGCTGCAGCCACACCTGCCCACCTCCAGGCTCTCAACCACCACCCATCCCTGATTCCCGTCCTGCCCCACCACCCCAGGACCCCTCTGCTCTCTCCCCTCTACTGGACATGCCCGTCAGCATCTGACTCTCCCTGACTGCTGAGGGCCCTGTCCACACACCCGTCCACCTGTTCTCTGTCTGTCCCACTCTGTCCAGCCACACTCCTCTGCTCTTCCCTCAACAGGCCCTGGTGGGGTGTGGGGGGGGAACGAAGGCTCTCCTGTCCCCGGGTCAATGTCACCCAGGACACACACCCTGCTCCAGCCCTGGACCTCTCCAGACCTGCAGAGGGACACACTGGCCCCGAGGCCCTGTCCCGGGCCAAGCCTGACTCAGAGTGACCACCCAGGCCGGGGCAGTGGCGCTGTTGCCCCCATGCCTGCCGTGCCCAGGGAAGACTGTGCACCGCCCCCCATGCCATCTGCTGGGTCTGGACTGTTCAGGGGCCCAGGCTGAGGACGTGCACCTTGTCTGTTGGGGACTGATGTGCCCAAGGGGTGAGATGGCCCCCAAACCCACTCCTTCCGTGCAGGTGAACTGAGCACAGCGACGTTTGCAGGTTTCCCACACATTAGGCGTGTTCTGTGAAAACCAACCCTAATTAACACCACCACACAGAAGCACCCAGCGCTGTACTCCAGAAATAGGACATGCGCCGGGGTGAGAACTGCCATGCGGTGAAGTGAGGGGGCGCCTGGCATCCGCTGTCCCCACAGCGGCATCTCAGGGAGCCTCTGTATCCTCGCCGGCTGTTGTGGGCATCCAGGCTGCAAGCACGGTGTCTGGCACTCAGCCTTCTCTACCGCGATGAGTCCTATGGATGCTCTAACACCTGGATCTGGGGCCACCTCCTCCTGGAAGCCAGCCTGGATTGCATCCACCCGGCCCTGGAGTCTGAGCCCTCACCCGCCCCCTGACCGAGCCCTAACTTTGTTAGGTCTTGACTCAACCCCTCCAAACTTGGTCTGGGGTGACCCAGTCTCCTGTCTGTGACAAGCGAGCATCAGGCATGGGCTGACCCCCACTCCCCAGAAAGGCTTCCTTGGTCTGGAGAGGGAACGTGGGAACAACTGTGATGCCTGGAACAGCACCTGGTCCCTTCCTGGGACCACAGGGCATTCTGAGGCAGAGTGGAGCACCGACGACGGACAGCACAGCTGAGGGGGCCTTGGCCTCCACCAGCCCGGAGCCGCCTGCCACCATACCTGCCGTTTGCCTGGGCCACGGAGGGTCTCTCTCCTGCAGCCCCTGGGCTGGGCCCCACCGTCACCATCACCATCACCGGTAGGGTACAAGAGGGGACTGGGACTTACAGAGGAGGAAAGGCTGGGGAGGGCAGTAGGGGTCAATGCCGCTTGGATGGGAGAAAGCTCACGCCCAGGGACCTGGCACCCCCAGCCTCTCACCTTCCACCCACAACACTGACGAAAGCCAGGAGGGCCAAGGAGCAACTGAGCCTTCAGTCAAGGAGATTCCGGCCCTGGAGAAACTAAAAATACGCTCAGCCCGGTGGAGAGCCAGGCTGTGGCGGGGTGGAGAGCCAGGCTGTGGCGGTGGAACCCTCTCTTGCTGTGTCTCAGCTCTCAGTCCCTGAGGGCACCGTGGAAGGGGCTCTCACCCCCTCCCACCCCACCCCCACCCTGGCTGAGCAGGTCCTGGCAAACGGAGCAGACTGTGCGGGAAAGCAAGAGGCTGACCGCCTACCCTGAGCTTCGGCAGCCTGGGCGGGGCCTGGGCTCACCTGTCAGGCTTACCTGTAGCCCGTGAGGGGTGGAGGCAGGGTCTCCCCAGGGAAGCCAGTGAGGGGTGATAGGCCGGGCAGGGTGAGGCTGAGGGCAGAGGGACCCTGGGCGCCCGTGGATGAGTCTGGAGAGTTTGCTGCACCTGCCTCTGGGGTCCTCAGGCCCCCATGATGGGCGGCTGCTGTCACGTGATACCAAGCCTTCCCTGTTCCCAGCTGGCCTCCAGCTCAGCTGGCTGCATATCAAGCTAGGGACTCAATAATGAAGGATTTGACTTGCAAAATCAGCAAAACAGTGCTAATAAGAGGACAGGCTCACATAGGGGTGGGGCCAGGGACCTGAAATCCAGGCATCAGGGCAGAACACCCAGGTCTGGCCCGGGTGCTCGTGAGGGTGGAGAAAGTGGGGCTCAGGGGACCCTGGGCCTGTCACCTCGGCCCCTGCCTGCTCAGGGCCAAGGACAGTGTATTGTGAGTAGGTAGGCAGTCCAAATTGTAGGCACAGTGCCCCACCTACCAGTCCCAGAGCCTTAAGTAGGCCCAGCCCTTCCCTGTGCCCTTGTGGGAGGGGTCTGGGGTGGGGGGCTCTTGCCTGACCCCTCCCACACGCCATCTTGGCTCTGGGGGCCTCACAACAGAGGGGCCTCCTGCCCCAGTCAGGAGCCCCACTGCTGTGGCTCTGAGTGTGGGTGGTCCTCAGTCCTGAAAATAGCAGCTCACCCCCCTCCTTCTGGGTCCCCCATAGGGACTCAGAGCTGGCAGGGTCGGCCTGAGGGGACAGAGAGCTGACAACCTCAGCAGGGGCTGAGCTGGGCACACAGACGGGGTGACCCGAGGGTAGTGTGGAGGGTATCAGGGTTAGATGTCTCCACAGAACAGGCTGCAGCCATGAGGCTGGGGGCAGGGTGAGGACCCCTCCCTGGGCCCTGTGCAGGGCAGGGCAGGCCTTGCCCGAGTCGGGGCCACAGGCCACAAGGAGCTGCTTCGTGGACCCCTCCAGCGTGTGAGGTCTGTGGGAGGTGCTAGTGGGAGGGGGATGGAGGGAGGAGGGGGTCAGCCGGGGACCCTGCCAAGGCCTCTACCTTCCCAGAGCGTTCACATCTCAACGCCAGCAACATGGCTCCATGTGCCCATGAGGGCACAGTCCAGGCTCGTCGCTGTGGCCCACTATTCATTTATAAGGAAATTCCCCAATTACGGCTCTGTCACTGAGGCTGGCTGGGGAGCTGGCTGTGTGCATGTTGCCCAGAGGGGAGCTGAGCGGGGGCACCAGGGAGCAAGATGAGGAGGCACTCGGCACCCAGGAGAGCTCTGAGCCCATGAGCGCTTTCCCAGCAATGCTGAGTGGGTAGGAGGGTGTCCCTGGCCCCCATTGCGGCTGCCCACAGGAGGTCCTGGTCCTCCTGTGTCCGCCCAGGGGCTCCATGCCCACCCTCCGCCTCCCCTCTGCACCTGGCTGGAGTCTGTGCACCCAGGTCCCACACCCAGAATGCACTCGGACACACTGGCTTGAGGGTCTGGCAGGCGTGGTACCAAGTGGGCTCCCGGGGAGAAAGGCTCCCTCTCCAGCGCCCAGCATTGTCACCGCAGGGTGTGCTGTGCACCCACTGGCACTGGTAGCTGGTGGCCGCATGTGGCCACCCCGGGAAGGCTGGGCCTGAGGGCTCACCTGCTCTTGGCCGGGCCTGCCCCGCCCCCACACTTCCCCTCTAATTGGGCCTTGTCAGGGCCCACGCGGGCGCCGTGGTGCCCATTCTGTCAACGTCGGCAACAATCTCTGCTCGCCGAAGCCTGGCAGAGCCGAGAAGCCGACGAAGCCGCAATAGCTCCTGGTCCCTGGGAGCCACGGAGCAGGAGGGGCATGGATCCCAGGTGTGGTGGGGACAGCCTGGGGCCACAGACGTTGCCTGGACCTCCCCTGCTCAGGCCACTGCGCCAAGCTAACGTACACGGTTATGGTCTCTGGGCACCTGGCCTGAGCAGCAGGACACAAGAGGCCCCAGGATCAACTGCCATCCCGCCTCCTGGGGAAAGCACAGACAAAGGCTCCGAAAGGAGCACAGGGGGCAGCAAGGAGACTGGGCGGGGCTGACAGCCTGGCCTCCCACTGCTGGGGGACCCTGGGGGCCATTTCACCAACCCAGGCCTTGTTTTCTCTTCTGCGAAATGGGGTGATAGGGAGACCTCCTCAGGGAATCACCAAAAGGCCCCGGGCCCGCCCTCCTCAGCCCAGCAGTGCACACTCTCCAAGGAACTCACTGCGTGCGTGGGCTGTGCCCGGGAGGGGCCCGCCAAACGTGCACACGGACTCTCACGTGTGCACGTGGACTCTCATGTGTGCACACGTGTGCACAGTGCACAGAGCACAGAGCCCACACGTCACCCAGCCCTCCAGCTCTCCACCCTCTTCCGAGGATCGCGTATCTGCGTCTCCCCTCGTCCAGACTAAGGCCTCCTCCCGTCGCCCCACAGCCCACAGCAGCTACTGACAGAAGACGTATCATCAGCCCAGGGACCCCCCCAAGCCCTGAGCTGCCCAGGCCTGACCACGTGGCCCTGGGAACAGCGCTCGAGCCCACACTGGGCACTGTCAGCTCCAGATGCTCACCGGTGCTCAGCCCTGGGACACGGTGCTGGTCGGGAGGCCACCTCATAACCTGACTCCAAGCAGCCGCCCTCAGGCTTGGGTGGGTCTGCAGTGTCGCCCTCCTTCTCCCTGGCACCACGCACCCAGCTGTGGGGTACCTGCACCCAGCTAAGGGAGCGAGGGTGGTCTGGAGGGGCCAGGGCTTCTGCTCCTAGCTCACTTGCCCCTCATTGCCTTGTGGCGGGTTGTTCACAGTTCACTTGGCATTAAGGTTACAAGCTGCTGTTGAACCTCAGGCAAATCCCTGCCCCAAAGGGCAGTCGCTTCAGCGAGCCGGGAGCGTGGTGGGAGGGGCTGGCCGGGTTTGGGGCGGGTGCCCAGCCGCCAGTGTCCACACCCAGAGCCTCCTGAGAGCTTAGGGCCTCTCCGGAGATGAGCCCAGGAGCAGGTGCGGTGGGAGTGGCCTGGGGCCATTGCACACAGGGCTCACCCGGAGAGCAGCCCAGGGTTCCAGGCAGCAGGAGACCCTGCGCGTGCATGGCCCCGTGCTTCCCAGTCCCATGTTCCACAACTGTCACTTTCCAAATTCAGCAATCATTTTTTGAGCACCTACCTTGTATGCACACAGTTGAGGGCGGTGCTGTGTGGCCCTCGTGGCAGGTACAGGCTGTGGAGCTAAACGAGCCTTGGCCATGGCCAGCGTGGACCCCAGGGCTTTGCACCCCCACTGCACTCCCTCTGGGCACAAGCTCCCTCCTCCTCTGGGCCAGTGCTCACAGCCCACTGTCTTGAAGGGCCTCCCCGACTCCCCAGCTGCACCCCACACCCTCCCCAAGGCAGTTCAAGCCACAGAGTGCTGTCCGCTCCAGGATGCATCTCAGAGTCCTCGGCTGAGGGGAAGTGGACCTGGGGGGTCTGAGATGCCTCAGGGTCATGGAAGTGGCCCAGAAGGACATGGCCTGGCCCCCTGTGGCATCCTCCTCCCCTCCTGAGCCTCAGGCCCATCAGGGCCCTTCCTCACACGGGAAGCTGAGGGGAGGCTGGCTCTGGTAGAACAGCCACCTCAGCGAGCAGCTCAGACACACTGACTGTAAACAGTTGTTAGTCTCTTGGAGAACAAAATAAATTGTTTTAACAGCAGAGCCGTTACTCTTCTCTGTGCAGCTTGGGGCTGAGGGCCTTGGGAGTTCCATGCCCTGCTAGGTGGCCCTTGCCCTGGCCCCGCCCCTGACAGTGGGGCAGCCCAGCCAGCCTCGGGGCCTTGGGTGAGCCTGTCCAGGGAGTGATGGATCCTGCTCAGGCCTAGGCTGCGTCCCCGAGACCCTCACAGGGCCCGAGCCAGGCCTGGAGCCCTATTGTCTACCTACCACGGGCACACGGTCCTGGCCTGCAGCTCCCCCTCTTCCCCCCATCTACACCCCTACCCCACCACTGCTGTGCTGGGGGATCTGGGGACATGGGAGCTGGGGGGTCTGGGCATGCCCCACCTCAGGGACCACCCCACACAGTCCCACGTCCCAGGCTCCTGCTGCGGGAGCTCCCCACAGCTCCCAGGAACACTGTGGGGTGGGGATGGGCTCTCAGAGCCCCCTCACCGAGCCGGGGGCTGTGGTTGCCCTTTGGTTTTGGAGAGGGTGAGCCAGGCCCAGCTACCAGGGACCAATTATAGCTGCAGCAGCTCCGATGCCTGCCCAAGGCTTCAGCTGTCCTCACTTCGGTCTTCACAGAAAGTTTTGTGTGTGTATCCGTGAACTCGCTACGTGAGTGGGCACACGTGTGAGGTCATGGAGTCAGCCCTCCTGGGCAGACACCCAGCTGTGGTCTCTGCCCAGAGTTTCCCCTTTCTCACCCCGTGTCCCCACGCAGCACCCCAGCCTTCAGGTGGAGGGGGGCACTTCTCCCAGGGGCCTGGTTGTAAGATGCTGGGCAGCTGATGACCCTTCTCTGGGTGAGCTGCCACTGCACTGTCCCCCACATGAGGCCACATGTGTGCCGAGCTCAGAGATTGTGTCCTGGTCACCCCAGCTCTGGAAAGGGCTCTGGGGTGGTGCCCTAGGGATGGGCAGAGTGTCCTAGCCAGGAAGGGGTCTGGGCTGGACAGCTGCCTGCACTGCAGGGTGGGGCTCAGTGCCCATGTTGGGTGAGGCTTCCCCGAGTCATGGGCAGAAAGGGGAGCCTGAGTTCTGGGCAGCTCACCCCACCCGGCCCTCCCCCCAACAACAGAAAAACATCCCCGGGCCGGCCATCAGCTCAGTGCCTGCTCACAGCACATTGCCTCGGCGAAGACAGGAAATCCATACTGGGCTGAGCAATGCTTCCAGCGAGGTCAGACCTGTGGGTTGGGGCGGGGGAGGCGGAAGGGAGGGTGGGCCAGGCTGCCTACCCGAACCCACTCATAGTCTGAAAGCATCTGTGCCAGCGCCCAACGTGCCTTCTGTAGGCCAAGCTGGGCCGTCCGAGGGCCAGGACCCACAAGGCTCCACCTGCCCTTGCGGGGCACCCGGCATATGAACCCTGGGGTCAGGTCCTCGCAAGCAGGCAGCAGGTCATAGCTACCACGCCACTGCCCGCCCCAGCACAGGGGCACCAGGACAGGGCCCTGGCAGGCCCATCCTCCCCCCGACTCCAGGTCTGGCAGAGCTTCAAAGGCCCCTTCCAGGGTCCCCCTCCACTGCCGCCCAAGGGCACATCTCATCTCCACAGGGAGCCGTCACCATGGACACCACCTGCACCGCCTGCGCTGTCAGTGCAGCTTGAAGATGCTCCTCTTCTGGCCCCCAGGTCCTTTGGCCCGGAGGGGTGGCCAATGGGATTAGCACCCTCTGTCCCCCAGGGAACCCACCTATCCAGTGTGAGCTCAGGCTGCGTGGTGCTGGGGGCTCAGGGGTGTTTGCGAATGAATGAATGAATGAATGGGAAAAAAGAGCAAATCCCCGGGGATCCTCCTGCCCCAGGTGATAGCAGGATCCAAGAGCTCCAGGGCCCCACAGGTGGGGGCTCTGTGGAGGGCCCTGGACCCAGCTTTGTTTGGGGTTCCTGTCAGTATCTGCTGGCCACTGCAGGATGGCCGGGGCCTCCTGGGTCCACCCGCTGTACCACGTGGGCTGGATACGCTGTGTGGCCTGTGGAGGGCAGAGTCATGCTCCCCAAGCATTTCCCATCAGCAACTTCCCGCCCAGGAGGCTGGCCCTTCTGACGAGGTGGCCCTGTGTGCAGTTCTGGCCACTCTGTGAGCAGGAGCAGGTGGGGCACATCTGGGCCAGGTGTGAGAACTGCAGGTTACCTGTCTCCCTCAGCCGGGATCCAGTGATGTCCCGGGTGGTGGCTGCCCATCAGCCTGGGCCAACAGATGATGTAGACCTGGGTCCCCCACCAACCATGGGTTTCGTGTGAGAAGGAAACCGTCCTCTGTTGCTTTAAGGTTTGGGGCTGTTTGTTACATCAGCTTAACACGTCCATCTGATGGATACAAAGGATAAGCACAGGACGTAGAAACAGGTGACAAGCAGAGTCTGAGGCTTCCAGGGGTGGCACGGGTGTAACGCCCCCTCCCGGGCAAAAGTCCGAGCGGGTGGGCCAGCAGTCTGCAGACTTGAAGCCCATGAGGGGGAAACTGATGGGCAGGCCAGCAGCACCGACTGCAGCCACAGTCCCCTGGGTCTTGCAGGGCAGTGAAGGGCCTTGGGCTGCAGCTCAGTGAGGTCAGTCTCTCCCTCAAGAGCCGCAGCCCCGTGGCCCAGCCGGGCCAGCTCAGTGGCACATGCACCCAACTGTCCTCGGGGCTGAATCGTGTGATCAGGACGAAGCTAGCGGCCTTCATCCCTGCTTCCCTCCTCCCCGCCCAGGTCAGACCCCTCCCTGCTTCCCTGACCAGACTGTGGAAGGGTGGTCATCCTGATGACCAGTACCCACTGTTCACTCCTCCAGGCCAGGCTGTCTCTTTTGTCTCCTGCTGGGTCCTGAGTGCTAGAGCAGCCGTGCCTGGCACACCGTAGGTGTTCACTAAACAGCCTTGAGCGGGTACATGGTCCCCCCATTTTACACAAGGGGACACCGAGTCTCAGGCCACCTGCCCCGGCCCCAAAAGGTCTGCCACACCGCAGCCATCGCTCCAGGGCCCCTGCCCTTGGCCAGGCTTATCTGGGAGCCCTGAGACCCCATGAGGGGCATGCTGCCTGCAAACGTATGTTTTCATTAGCAAGAGATGAATAATTAATGCCACAGCTCCTTTGAAACTCTTTTGGTTTTTATTTTAAATATTTTTTTCTATGTATAGAAACGGCACTTCCGTTAGGCACCAAATTTATTCTTTAATAAACACGGCAGTTATTTATTCAATCCCTAGGCTCTCTGTGGTGGCCTGACACAGGGGCAATGTCAGCCCGCACCCCACAGGCCCAGCCTCCTGAGCACACAGTGGGGCAGAGGGCAGAGGGCAGAGGTCATGGGCAAGGTGAACACTTCCCAGAGCCCCCCGGTTCCTCTCACGTCCCCCACTGCAGGCCCAGGATGGGGTGATAGGTGTGTGGAGGGAGCCCAGGGCCAGGTGGCCCCGGCAGAGTTCCAGGTGGGGGCTGGGCATCCCCTGGCAGGACAGCACGTGTGGGGAGGGTGGGTCAAGCAGGCCTTGGGGATGTGAGGCCACCGGCCCCCCGGCGAGCCCTGCTTCACGCCACCCGTGAGGCCCGCCTTCCTACACGCACCCAGCCTGGGACCGGAGCTGGCGGCCTGGTTGATTCAGCTTCGTGAGATCCTGGGCCAAGAGTCCGCGGGCGTTGATTTCTCGGCTCTGCAAGTCAATCTTCAAATGCCATTACTTGATGCTTTCTCGGGCATTCAGTCAGAAACACTGATTTCTTAAACTACAAACCACGGAGCATTCGGGCAGCAGAATAGTCTCCAAATGCACCTTCCCTGGTCTGAGGCTCTGCTGGCTGAGTGCCAGCACGCTGGAGCCCCTCAGCCTGCCCACAGCCGGAGTCAAGGGGTGGATATCACAGCCTACACCCTCATCCTGCTGCCCGGCTCCCTATCCTTAGCTGGAACATGATGCTGAACACAAGAATTAGGATGTAGATATTTTTTTCTTGCAAAAAGTCGTCATTAATTTTTTAAAGTGTGCAATATTGTCCTCAAGAAAACACATGAAAAATGAGTTGTCGGGGGCTTCCCTGGTGCCACAGTGGTTAAGAATCTGCCTGCCAATGCAGGGGACACGGGTTCAAGCCCTGGTCCGGGAAAATCCCACATGCCACGAGCAACTAAGCCTGTGCGTCACAACTACTGAGCCTGCTCTCTAGAGTCCACGAGCCACAACTACTGAGCCCACGTGCTGCAACTACCAAAGCCCATGTGCCTAGAGCCCGTGCTCTGCAACAAGAGAAGCCACCGAAATGAGAAGCCCGCGCACCACAACGAAGAGTAGCCCCTGCTCGTCACAAATAGAGGAAGCCTGCGCGCAGCAACGAAGACCCAACGCGGCCAAAAATTAAAAAAAAAAAAGGAGTTGTCTGTTTCTAATAAATATTTTCTAGATTAAGTATTTGTAACTCTATCAATTATTTATCTCCATATATGGAGAATACAAAATTTGCAATAAAATGCAGAAAGGGTTTAATTTTTCTTCACAATATATGAAATTGAATTTTTGACTAATACGTGAATAAATTGACTTTAATCCCTTCCTGTCATAGTGTAAGATATTGTTTTAGGTATAAATCTCTTATTTTATAGATGTTTTCAAATAATTAATCTCCAATATTTAAGGATCGGCGTAAATCTCTGTAACGAGGCGTTCCAGCGGATTCCCATTTATAAGGCTTGTCGTTTCCACATGCCCCTCCACCCCAAATCATCAATGGCACGCGCCAAAGTCACACCAGGGCTCCCCAAACACAAATGTTCATAATTTACAAAACAGGTGCCGACTTGGTTGTGAGGAGGTGACCTGGGCCCGTTGGTGGCAGGAGGAGCAGCCCGGCGCAGTGGTTGAGAGTCCGCCTGCTGATGCAGGGGACACGGGTTCGTGCCCCGGTCCGGGAAGATCCCACATGCCACG
>NC_041232.1:1173523-1202941 GCF_002837175.3 Physeter macrocephalus | reverse complement strand
CGGAGCGGCTGGGCCCGTGAGCCATGGCCGCTGAGCCTGCGCGTCCGGAGCCTGTGCTCCGCAACGGGAGAGGCCACAACAGTGAGAGGCCCGCATACCGCAAAAAAAAAAAAAAAAAAAAAAAAAAGTAAGGAGGAGCAGCCCGGGCCCCGCACTGCAGGCCAAGGGCTCCACGCGGCTCCGGGGGCCCAGCCTCGTCCCGACGGGCAAACAGGAGGCCGGTCCATCCCTGCAGGCCCGCCCCACACGTGAGCGGGTGGCAGCTGAGGAAGCAGGGCTGGCCCAGCTTGTGTGGCCCTGAGGCTCAAGGAGGAAAGACTGGCGGGAACCTGGGAGAGCCAGCATGCGGCTGGGCACAGGCCAGCGAGGGGACGGCAGCAGGAGGCAGCCCAGCCACAACCATTGCTCTACTGGTCACTTCACGGTGACTGGGTGGAGGGAGAGTCATGTGACCCAAGCCAGGCTGGTTGGGAACACAGACGGGGCCAAGACGCAGTAAATGCCCCAAGTCAGATGCTTCCCTGGAATTTTTCACACTGAAGCAGGAGGTGAAGCCCCTTTCTCCACCTGGTCTGGAGGTACAAGCCTGGCACTGCTGGGGCCATGGGTCCAGCTTGGGGACCCACCAGTCGGAAAGGTTGACCGTGTAGGGAAGTGGCAACAGGGGCTGGGGCACCTTTCGGGCACTCTGTGTCCTGCGGCCACCTGGAGCCCACACCATCCTGAAACACGTCCCTGGGCCTGGGGGGTTCACAGCAGAGCCTGAGCTCTTGGCCCACGAGACTCAGCGCAGAGGTTCTGTTAACTCGGGAGCTGGGCTGCAGAGGTGCCGGGCCCAGGGACTCCGGCTCAATCCAGATGCTGTCTGGGATGTCATTCCAGAGTCTGCACGGTGGGAAGTCGCAAGAATCGCTTCATTACACATGCCTGATAATTGAAGAACCAGGGAGGCAGGTGTGTGTTTGAAAACCGAGACTTGAGTTCTCGAAATTAAGAGCGGGACATCTGTCTGCCTCACCACCCGTGGCTGCAGGACCCAGAAAGCCCAGGTGCCGGGCAGCAAAAAGACATGAAACAGAGGGGTGAAATAGGCCAGACACCAAAGGACCAATGCTGCATGACTCCACTCGTATGAGATCCCTGGAGTCATCACAGCCACAGAGACAGAAAGTAGGATGGAGGTTGCCAGGGCTGGGGGGAGGGGAGGGGGACTCAGTGTTTAACAGGAGCAGGGTTTCAGTTTGGGAAGATGAAAAGTTCTGGATGTGACGGAGGTGACGGCTGCAGGACAGTGTGAATGTCAATGCTGCTGAGCTGTGCATGTGCACTTAAAAAATGGTTAGAATGGTAAACTTTGTGTTATGTGTATTTTACCGCATCAAAGAAAAAAGGAATGTCCTCCCTCCAAAAAACCCCCAACATTGTAAGTCTGTATGTATGTATTTTAAACATTAACTTGTTTAAAGTACGTAAAAATAGTTCTATGCTTCATTCGAGGTTGACTGCGCAGGATCGCCTGCAGAGAAAATGTCCTGGTTATACAATCTTTCAGCACGTGGGTCATCTCAGTTGAAGCAGGAGAGCACGAAACGGGGCCCTCAGGACTGGAGACCGAAGCGGACCTGGCACCACGGTCCACTGCGGCTCCCTGGAAGGAGGACACCCTCAGAAGGGACAAGGCCTCAGACGCCACCCCCACAGCCTGAGCTGCCGTGAGGAAGGGTCCCACGCGGTGGAGTCGGGGTTGGTGGGGGGACACATGGGGCTTCATCCTGAGAGGCCTCTGCGGCCACACTCGTGCTGGGCTCCGGGACACAGTGGCTAATGGGGCAGACAAGACATTCTCAGGGGGACACATATGGGGCTAAGAAGCAGGAATGCCCCACGTCAGAGAGTTGCCCTCCGAGGGGACGGCTCCTCCTTCTCATACTTTTTAAATTTCCTCAAACAAAAGTTGTAATGAAAAGCCACAATAACCAGAAAGCGCGTGCAGGTAGGTCAGCCGGCTGCCAGGAGGGACCAGGCCTGAAACAGCGGCCAGTCCTCTTGAGGCTCTGCCTGCCCCCGCAAACATTTAAGGATGGCCCTCAGGGATTCTAGCGGGTCACAGGCCCAGGTGGCTCAGTGGGGTAGGCAGCCAGGGTGGGCCCTGGGGTTCTGGCAGAAGGGGGCCTGGGTGTCAGCAACTGCTGGCCACCCCCACTCCCTGCCCTTGGCTTTCCATGCTTTTTATGTTCTGTATTCTTTTTTTTTTTTTTTTTTTAATATTTATTTATTTGGCTGTACCGGGCCTTAGTTGTGGCATGCAGGATCTAGTTCCCTGACCAGGGATTGAACCGGGGCCCCTGCATTTGGAGCTCAGAGTCTTAGCCACTGGATGACCAGGGAAGTCCTTATTTTCTGTATTCTGATGCTTTGTCATCCTGGTCCTTGCTGACCCTGAAGGGACTGCCCCTGCCCTGGGCTAGCCAGCTCCCAGCCCTGGGAGAGAGCAAACATGCCCCGGTCTGCACATTTCATACACAAACCAGCCAATCCAGAGCCCGCCCCCAGCCCTCCCCGGCCCCAGGGCTCCCACACTCCAGGCTACTTCCCACCTGCCCTAATCACCCAGGGCCGGTGCCCCAGAGCTGACCCTGAGCCTGCTCACCTGCTTCACAGTTCCTTCACTCAGAAGCGGCAAGACAGGGTCCTGCCCACAGCTCCCCGGTCCCTCTGCCTCACCGATCCTACAGCTTCCCCAGCTTCCCCCTGCAGCACACCCCGGAGCTGGTGTGCCCCCTCCTCTTGGGATCTGTGAGTAAAAACTCTCTTCTCAATGACGGCTGTCTCCTGATCTGTTGGCTTTGCCATACCTGAATAATATTAATAACAAGACCTACATTTAAAACAGGCAGCCCACGACGACTCTCGGGTCAGCCAGGTGCAGGGGTGGGCAGGGGCATGGGGGGCCCCAGCCCTCTGGGGAAGCTCCTCCCTCAGGTGGGGCCTCCCAGGGACCACCAGCTCCCCAGGGTGGCACAGATACCAGTGGGCGTGGGGCTGCTCTGGAGGCACCCAGACTTCTGCCAGGCAGGGTGTCTGTGTGTGGGAGGGGGTAGAGGCCGTGATGTGCCCTGGGCAACCCACCCTCCAGGGACAGACGCCAATCAGCTGCCCTGTTGGTCTGGTCCTCCCATGTCTGCCAGGCACAGGCGGCGTCTCTGAGGCCAAGGACGTGGTGGGCTGAGTAGAGTGATTACCACTGGCGCTATATAGCCTCGATTTCCCTGGGGGCCTCCCCATTCTGGGCTTGACAGCCAGGAGAATCTGTCTCCACCAGTGTCAGGCGGTTGGAGCAGCCGAGGCAGAGCCGACAGGAATCGGTGGGAAAGTCAGTCATCAGAGAAGCCGGCGCCAATGGAGGCTCAGAGGCAGAGCCCTGGGCACTTGGGGGGCACGGGTCCTGAGGGGCCGAGGGCTGGGGAGGGAGGTGGGCAGGAGCAAGTGTGGATATGCTCCCCCCTCACCTCAGGCTGCTGGGTGGGAGCATGTTTGACAGCAGGGGACTCTGCCCGAAGCCCCAGTGGGCTGAGACGAGGAGGTGGGGGACGCCCAGGGCCCAGGGTCAAGGACAGCGTGGGGCTGGGCCAGAGGTGGGACAGAAGGAAGGCTGGGCAGTGAGTGGGCAGGAGAGGTCAGGGGACAAGCTGCTCTCGCAGGTGCACCTTACCTGGCCCCTGGCAGCCTCTCAGAGCCACGGTCTTTGTGGTCAGTCCCCATGAGGGGTCTTGGGCAGGGGAAGGGCGCCTGCAGCACAGCCTACACAGTGCAGGGAGGCTGGCCAGGAGGGCAGGCTGTTGGGTGGACCTCCAGGAGCTGGGCATGTCCTTGGGTCTGGTGGGCACAAGTGAGGCCCCACTGACTGGCCTCATTACCTACAGGGTGGCTGGGTGGACAAGCAGTGGGGCCCGACTCCTGGGGTGGCCCTTGAGTCTGTGGCCCAGGGATCTCTGTGTCCAGCGGCACTCAGACCTCAGAGCCCTGGCTTCGCTGGGCACAGGCCAGGTCCATCCCCAGACACTGCCCCTCCTGAGCTCGGGGATCCTTCACCAGGCCTGAGGCACCTCCTCTGTGCCTTCTGCACCTGAGAGGTGGGTACCTGTCTGGGCAGGCAGAAGGACCCCTGACATCCCCAGGCCAAAGATGGTATTCGAATCCCTGATTCCGACTCCAAATCCTGGCCCCATGGGCTCCCTGCCTCCGCGGAGACCGCCTAGGGCAGAGGGAGAGCCGGGCCCAGCCCAGGCCAGCCCAGCCCAGCCCGCCATGAGGCCTGACTTCCCTGGGCACCGCTGGCCAGTGTTCCCATCTGACCTTCCTGCCACCAGCCCCTCGTGTGTGTGAGTGCGTGTACATGCACGTGTGTGGACATGTGTGTGAACAGGCATGTGAACGAACATGTGTGGGTGTGCAGACGTTTGAACCATGGTGGCTGCCCTGAGGACCAGCCCCAGGAGAGGCTCTGTCCCCAGGTCCTGGCATCATCATATACTTGGAGCATCGTGGGAACGGATTCCTAAGTGGGCAGAGACCAAGGCAGCCCCACACTGGCAAGGCACCCTGCCTAGCCCAGGTGCAGGAAGACAGAGGCCAGTCAGGGCCCCCTCATCCAGCACCCCAAGTCCAAGCTTGAGGCCACAGCACAGGCAGAGGTAGCCAGGCCCTGGGAAGCACTCGAGCTACGGATTCTGTCACCTGGGGAAGGACAGGTACATCCTGTGTCTGAGGGAGGACCCCAGCTCAGAAGACAGCAGCCCTGCCCACCAGTGCAGCAGGTCCCGGACCCCCAGATGGGCGCCTTGCCTGCCGGGGGTGACAACACAGGACAGGCAGAGGCTAGAAGCCTGGAGAGGGTGGAGGGCACACAGAGATGATGCCCCGTTTAATGAGGGGAAACTGAGGCTCGATGATGTGGGTCTTGACCGAGGAGCCAGGAGCTGCTGTGGAACCTCAAATGGGACCCCCGCTCTCAGAGCCCCCAGGGAGGGCTGGGAAGGCTCACGACCCATGGCAGGCTCCCTTCCCTGCGAAGACAAGGGTGGCTGGAGGGAGGCCTCAGAAAATCCAGAAGCTGCACACACGTCACCCTGGCAGGGTCCCGGGGGAGCAGGTGCCAGGAGGACACTGAGGCTGGGCAGGCAGTGAGTCCCCGGATAGCACGGCTGCTCCGTGGGAGTGGTGGGATTCGTGCCCAGCTACCCGCAGGCTCGGTTCCAAACCATTGTGGACCCCCGGGGGACCCGGGGCCAGTGCACCTACTCTGGTTCCAGTCGTGTGTGTGTGGACAGCTCTGCATCCAGCCTGCCGCGCATGAGAACTCACAGGCACTGCTGTGAGCCCCGAGACCATCCTCTTGCCATTCAAATCCAAAGTGCACATAGTGGGGCTTCCCTGGTGGCGCAGTGGTTGAGAGTCTGCCTGTTAATGCAGGGAACACGGGTTCGAGCCCTGGTCTGGGAGGATCCCACATGCCGCGGAGCAACTAGACCCGTGAGCCACAACTACTGAGCTTGCGCGTCTGGAGCCTGTGCTCCGCAACAAGAGAGTCCGCGACAGTGAGAGGCCAGCGCACAGCGATGAAGAGTGGCCCCCACTTGCCACAACTAGAGAAAGGCCTGGCGAAGAAACGAAGACCCAACACAGCAAAAATAAATAAATAAATCAATGGTTAGAATTCTTCTACACCTAAGCTCTGAGACAATCCTCCTCCATTTAAACACACACACACACACACACACACACACACACACACACACACACAAAGTGCACATAGCTGTGATTCTTGCTGACTGAGCACCGGCCCGTCAGGTCCCTGGCCACACAACTAAAGCTGGGTGGTCCTGAGTCCCTACTAGGCCTGCAGAAAGGCAGGCACTGCAGGGCCAGGCTGGACACGCCTCCCCATGCTGACCCACCTGGGCCCCAAGCCTCAGGCTACCCTCTCCTCCTTGTCTGGAGCCTGTGGACGCATCCAGGTCGTCAGCCACAGGGCAGGGTGGAGGCACAGCCCAGCATCCCACCCTGAGTTACCGGGGCCCAGCATCCGTGGCTGGTCTTGCCCTTGGCTCCCTTCCCATCCCCTGTGGGACTGCTGCACTGGCAATGCCCCAGGGGCTGCAGGGTCAGCAGTGTCCCCCTAGCCACCAGTCTGATGAGCCAAACAGCACCCAGCTGTGCCCATGCACATGGCTTTGATGAAGGTGAAGCTGAATACTCCTCCGTTTCCTAAGACTTCTCATCACTTGGCCGGTGAATCGCCAAGTGTCCCGTCTGCCCTTCCCATCCTTTTCCCTCTACGTCTCAGGAGTAGAGTGGAGCTCACACCGGCCTGCGAGACCCTCAGACATCAAGTTCGTGGACCTGCTGTGCCCTGGGTCTTCCTAGCAATCCTCGTGCTCCGACAGCCTTGTGTCCTGGGAGACCAGCCCCAAGCAAGGTTGGAAGGTGACGGAGGACACCGTGTCCCCCCCACCCCTGGGGATGCTGCCAGAGGCTACAGGCAACATATGGCAACAGAACAGAGTCTGGTAACAGCCATGGCTGCATGGTTACCACGAGCTGCAGCCAGCCGTCCTGGTCTCTCCTCACAGCAGCCCGAGGACAGGATATGGGGGGGATCCGAGACAGGGCCACACGGCTCGCAGGAACGGTGCCAGGATTCCAACCCACCGGGGCTAACCTCCCGGCCTGGGCCATCAGGCAGCCCACCTGACATGCGTCCCACAGGCAAAGCCCCTGCCCCAGGACCACCACGGGGCCCAAGTCCCCCAGGGACCGAGATTGCCCCAGGGCCCCACCCACCGGCCCCTGCCAACCCCGTCCCCGTCACTCTGTGCCCCCCCAGGCTAGAGCTGGCTCCCCGAGTGACAGCAATTAGGGCTGCGGCTGGCAGAGCAGCCCGCTCCCCCCAAAGCACCTGACGTGGCAGCAGCTCCCAGGGGGGCCGCTGTGCTCCGGCTTCGGCTGAGGCACTTGGATCTGCTGCTTTCTGCTGTAAAAATGGAAACATCCCCTACGTGAGACACAAGCTGGTGAGGAGACACCACCGCAAAATCTTGCACCGAGAAGGGCGGGTGGCGGCCAGGCAGGAAGGCTGCAGGGGGAGCCAAGAACCTGGGGGTGCAGAGGCGAGGCGCAGACCCCCAGCCAGACAGCCCCGCCTCGAGCGGCCGTTTTCCAAAAACGCCCACGGAGCCAGCCGCTCCCGGCTTTCGGCACCTGCCAGGAGCTGCTGGAATAGCTGTGATGGAGGTGGGCGTGCAAGCACAGGCGGGGGAGGGGGGGCCATCCAAACTGGAGGGAGAGTGCTCTCTCCCCACCCCCCACCCCCGGCACCCAGAGACACAGCTGGCTGGGAGTCCAGTTCTGCTGCCTGGTGGGGAGGGGGGTCAGCAATGGTGTCTAGGCTGCGAGGCAGGACACAAGCTGCGCCAGGCTGTCCCGGCCGGGTCGTCGGAAGCGAACACACAAGCCAAGGGCACACAGGACCTTGGCCCGAGCCCGCCCTGATGATCCCACCTGGCAGCACAGGGTCCTCCTTCCTGGCCCCCAAGCACTGCTCAGCTGCAGGCTCTGCACCTCGAGACCGAGATCTTCCCGCCGGCTGAGCCAGCGCCTGCCAACACCCACTGGCTCATGGAGCCATGTTGTGTGTGTGAAACACCCCCACCCAGCGGCTGCTCTCGCCCCCCCACCCAGATTCACAGTGAGCTCAGCTCAGCGCCTGTTTGCTCTGCAGATGGTGGACAGGCCCTGGGCTGTGTCCCTTGGGGGGCCGGGTGTGGAGGGGAGCCCCCACCTGCCCTCTGGGGACAGGGAAGATGGCAGCCACCTCTGTGGGGTGTGGACAGGGCGCCCGTGGCAGGCCCACCCTGTTGGCACTTTCCCTGCGAGTCAGTGGTTATCAAGAGGCCCAGTGGAGGGCAGGGGTGTGGCCTCCAGCCCCAAGGCTCGTGCCCTGCTCCAAGCTGGTAATGACCTGGAGGCCCCTGTCTTCCTGGGCACGTCATACAGGGCCAGGAGCCCGATATTCTGGCCTTAAGACAGCCCAGGGGCTCGGCCATCCCATCCCATGGGCTCACTCAGCTTTCAGAGTCCATTCCCAAGAGACCAAGGCCACAAAGATGTAAGACCTGGATGGCCCTCACATCTGCACACAACACAGGCTGACTTACACGCTCATCTCACTGTCTTGCTCACTGTCTCACGTGCATGAGCACACGTGCGCACGGACATGCTCTCTCACTATTCACACGCACGCACAAGCACAGTTTGTCTTTGGTTCTCTCTCAGACTCTTTGCACAGACCCTCCCTGGCGCTCAGAGGCAGGTGTCCCCCCGGCAGCTGCTGCCAAGTGCGCCTTCCCTCCCAAGTGTCAGGTGAGCAGCCACGGCACCCCGTCGCCTCCAGACCCTCCCCTGCAGCCCAGGGACCCCAGGTCTCCCCTCACCTCCCTGAGAGGCCCTGGGTGACGGCCCTGGGTGGGGCTGGCAGCGAGCTGGCGTGCCTGCTCAGCCGGATGCCGTGAGCCTGGGCCCTCTGGAGACCTCCCTGGACTGGGGCCCGGGCGGGTGTGTGGGGGAGATGGGGCAGGCAAGGACCTGGGCTCTGCCCCGTGGGACTCAGTGGCCCCAGAAGCCAGGAGGAGATGCTGGGTGGGGAGGTCCTGGGCCAAGACAGGGCACGGGTCACGACCCACCGTGGGGCCCAGGCACAGGGAGTCAGACAGAGGGACACCGTCAGGTGGACAGAGTGCAGGGGGGAGTCGTATGCAGACGCCCTGCCTGGGGGCGCACAGCCGCGGGGAGAGGCAGCAGATCCCCCTCATCAGCAGGTCTGGGGGTACCAGGAGGGCTCTGTCCAAGGGCTCGGGGTCTGAGTTTGGGGAGAGGCTGGTTGGGGTCGGGAGTCTGGGGACTCTGAGGCCCCCTGTGCCTTTGCCTGCCAGTCTGACGTGACTTTGAGGGAAACGGCAGCTGGGAGGCGTTCCGGGCCAGATGCTGTCATGGAGGGACGGGCCAGGCAGGCCAGCTCCCCAGAGGCCCAGGCCACAGCCATGACCACGGCCGAGGCCCAACCAGGAGGGTCTCCTCCTCAGCCGGCGGCAGCCCAGCCCCTCCAGGCACCGGGCAGGAGTCCCATGGCAGTCGAGGCTGCAGGGCAGGTGGGGAAGGGGTGGGTTGAGCAGGGAGGCTGGGACCATGCTGATGGTTGGCTGTCTCAGGCAGGGTCCCCCAGAGCAGCCATGACCGGATGGGACACTCGGGGAACGTGCACAGGAGGGAAGCCGGCAGAGAGGCTCCTGGTCTCGTGGGAGCATCCAGAGCTGTCTGACCCTGGGCGGGGCCAGCTCTGTACCCTACGCTAGTCAGAGACAGATGGCCGGTCACCTTGAGGGCAGCCCCTTCTCAGACCTGAGCCCCCAACCACCTCTCACCTGCTGGCCCCTGTCCACACCTCAGCGGCCCCGAGCCCTGGGTGCCGAGCAAACAGGTTTGTTTACCACACTGGCACTGGGTTTGATCAGGGTCTGGGGACCCCCACAGCTGCCCACCTACAACTTCAGGCCGTCCCGTCCCTCCTGGGCACCGGCTCAGGTGCGCAGTGGGCAGCTGCACACTGGTACCCATCCCAGGGAGCCCAGCCTCAGCATGCCCTCTGCCCTCCCTGGTCAGCACTTCTCCTGTTATCCACGGGGCCACTGGGAAAGGTCAGGGGCCACAGTCCTTTTGAGCCGCCCCTGATGACAGCTGGGAGGGGCTGCCAGAGACCACTGGGTAGGCGGTGCCCAGGGGTCCCTGTCTCACCCTGGGCCGGGGTCAGCAGCCTGGGTGTTTAATCAGGGGCTCGGAGAGCTTTGCTGCTTCATCACACCCCTACGCTCACCCTGCTGGTCGGGTTGCCGAATGCAGGGGGAAACCGAGGCCTGGGCACAACCGATATGCCCTGGGATCCCCAGCCAGACCCTTAGAGATGGGCCTGGTCTGTACCTGGAAACCCGGGCTGATGACTGGGTAACTGGCACCAGGGTTTTATTTGAGGGGCAGAGTGTGTTGGGGAGTGTCCAGTGATGAATTTAACCCTCAGAGTCACCAAGGTCAGTCGTGCTGACACCACCCAGCAGACCCCAAGCCACAGGGCACGGGAGCGCCTTCCTCCCAGGTGGCCCCTTCCAAGCCTCCTGAGGACTCGCCTGCTGCCTCCCGAGCCCCTCACAGCCTCCTGGGGTCAGGCCAGAGTGGGCCATGGCACAGAGACCAGGCCCAGTGCTGGCTCACCCTCTTTCTCAGCCAGGGCCCGAGGTAGGGCACAGTGGAGAAAATACTCTGGCTACTCAGGAGCCGTCCTGAGCCCCAGCCTGGGGACCACACCCCCAGGGCCAGCTGAAGTGCCCACGGGGTCCCAGACACATTTTCAAGCTCAGGCAGCAGGAAACAGAGGGTGGCTGCCCTGCCTAAGTCGATCCACACGGGGCCCCAGAGCAGCAGAGGGGTGGGCGGGCCGGGGCAGGGGCCGCAGAGCAGCAGGCGGAGGGGGTGTGTCAGGGTTCCTCCAGGCTGAGGCCCCACACACCTGGCTGGGCTGTCAACGCTGCTGCCGTGCGTCCCGTGGAAAATCATCGCCACCCTCTGCCACAGGGCCTGGCATGTGCATGAGTCAGTGAGTGAGCAAGTGGTGAGTCCGCGCCTACACACACCCACCCAGTTACACCGAGACCACCGAGGCTCAGAGGGGCTGGGACCGGCCTGGGGTCCCTGCTCAGCCAAAGGAGAAGGGACTTCACACAGCGGCTGGGCTGGAGGCCGGCCCCACCTCTGTCCCCAGGGCTGCCCCTGCCTAGGAGTTGATGGCCTGATTGAGAGCAGCGTTAAAGCACCCAGGGAAAAAAATCCATTCTCCTGGTTCCACTTTAATCCATCAGTTCCTTTTCTGATGAATTTCCTGGTGCCCAGCGGAGACTGGCTGCCAGGTTAGGATTGCGAGGTGACTGGGGCTGTGCTGGCGGTCCAGGGCTCACCGCCTGCCAGGGGCCACTCCAGCCGCTTGCCTCAGCCTCAGCTAGGATGGTGGCAGGGCCTGAGAAGCATGTGGATGCCCCTCCCTCTGCTCAGGTGTTTCAGGGACGCCGCTCAGGCTGGCCCCAGAGTGCGGGGTCAGGGGCGCTGAGGCTGCCCCTCCTGCATCTGACCGGGAACAGACCCCAGGCCCCCTGCAGACCTGGGTCAGACTCCACCCTGCCATGGGCCCAGCCCTGAGCCCCCACAGGCACAAGGGGTTCACACGTGGCCCAGTAGAGGTTCTGGGCCCTGGGACCCTCCCCTCCTCAGCCCCTCTCTGACCTCCTCCCCTCCACCCCAAGCCTGGAAGCCACACAGAGCATGCAAGTCCTGGACAGAACGTCTGAGGGGCAGAGGTGAGTGGCCCAGAGCAGAGGAGCTACCCGGAGCAGGGGCGGGAGGGGCCTAGAGCACAACCGTGAACCCAGGGCATCGGGGCCCATCTGCAGCAGGGAAGGGACGCTCACCAGGCCTGGCTTCGTCCTGGTCTCTGTCCAGCCACCCAGCCCTGCTGAGGTGCCCCTCGCGGGCCTGGACTCTGGGCAGGGGCTCACCCAGCTTCCCCCAGGGCCCAGGCGGAGCCCCTGGCCCCTCCCCAGCATGGTCCCCGGCCCACCCTGTGTGGCCGGAGCCCCCCTCCCTCCCTAGGCACGTGCCATGGCTGTGAGGGGCTGACCTGGCGCAGAGGTCAGACCCTAGCTCCAGCTCCACCTGCCAGGAGCCGCACCAGGCTCAGCTCCCTCACTGTGACCCGGCAATATTGTCACATCGTCAGGGCCTGGATTAAATGGGTTGATTCGGCTGCCGCGCTTGGCGCCTCAGAAGAACGAGCTGGCACCAGGGGCAGTGGATTAGAGGGCAGTCAATATTTGTGGAATTGAATTGAATCCGTCTCCTGGGGGCTGTGTGTGTTCTGGTTAGTTTTGTCGTTTCTGCCACGGGCGGGTAACCCAGCAAGAGAGCCCTCGAAGGCCCAAGTTGGAGCCTGACCCAGTGTCCTCCAGGCATGGCCAGCTAGGCTGGGTGGGCCGGGGGGCAGAGACCAAGCCTGGCAGAAGTGGGTTGGTCAGCTGGGGTCTCAGGCTGAGGGGGGGGTCTGCCCTGGCTCCCGTGGTGCTGAGGTCCCACCGCACAGGCCCTACCCCCAATCCTGGGTCCCTCTGTTCCTTCAGGAAAGGGGTGCATTGGTCTCCCAGCGGTCAGGCTGCAGGGTCACACCGTGCCCCATGCTGGCTGTCATTCAGGGCAGGCACACAGAGGGACGGTAACATGAGGGGGCCAGTGGCACAGAGTGGAAGGCCTGCTCTGCCTCGAGGGTGTCCTCACAGGGGTCCTCTGCCGCTGCCAGGTCACAGGGAGGGGACTCAAGCCAACCCAGGCCCCGCCCCCTCCCAGGTGGTCTGCTGGCCGGCGCTGCCCACCTCCAATCCCCAAAACCCAAACTGGATTAGTTGTGTTTGGAAAGCGGCAAAGCTGCTTATATTTGAGCAAGTGCAGATTATGCTGGGCCAAGAGGGCGCCATGCTGCGTGAAGGGGGATCTGACGGGGAAACAGCACTAAAACAGGTGTTAATTGAAAATAAAGTCAAGGGCATGGTCTGCCTCAGCTTGGTTCAGCTCTGGGGACCACAGGGAGCAGACACTGTCAGTCAGAGCCGCCGGCCCTCAAGGCCACACCTGGGGCCAGGATTGCCCCCAGGAGAAGGGGGCGTGGTCGACATGGGGCAGCTGAGGTCCCCTCCTGTGCCTGTGACCCTCTGGAGGGCCCAGGACCCGGCACGAGGGAATGTGATTTGTGTTCTATTATCACATGCATTCCAGCATTTGGGGAAGCTGAGGCCCTGCAGGCCAGACCCCGTCTTGGGGCTTTGAACACAGGCCTGGGCCTGGAGGGGACACTTAGGCAGCACCGGGTGCAGCCTGGGGGACCATGGAGCCTCCTGGCTGATCCTGGCAGCAGCACCCAGGGAGACCTCTTGGCCTCACCCTCCCCGGCCCCCTGCCCTGGGCCACAGGAAATGACCCACCCGTGCAACCCTCCTGACCCCGGGCTGGCCAGGAGGGAGGTTGACAAACTTTTATTTAATAAAAATGTGAATAAAATCCCTCCATTGTAAACAGCCTGGCCGGCTGGCTTTGGGAGAGCAAAGAGAACTAGAGACGGGAGGGCAGGTGGGTTTGCAAGCCCTCCTTCCTGGAGGATTCCACCTTGGGCGCCAAACATGTGGTCACCGACAGCCCTGTCACCAGGAAAGAAAGTGGCTCAGTGTGGCCTGGGCTCCGACCTGGCGGCCTGTTGGTCCTGGCGGCGTGGCTCCTGCCCCCAGGTCCTGGCAGCCAAGCGCGGCCCCCCATCCCCACCCGCTGGCTCCTTAGGGGAGCACCGCCCTTGGGCAGGGGAATGGTCCCCAGGCTGCAGGAGATGGTGGGGGGGCAGGAATAGACAGAGGAGAGAGAGTGCATGTGGATGAGGACAGATGTGCACAGTGGTGGAGGGTGGTCTCCTCAGAGGGAGGCCAAGGCTGCCCGAAAGGGGTGCTAAGGGATACCACAGTCCACCCTCACAGCCCCCTCCAGTCATCTCCCACGGCTCACATGGCTGAGAGCAGTGCCCAGGGGCCCGGCAGGGATCACATCCAGGCCACCGTCAGGGTGGTCACTAGGCTGAAGGAGCTGCGAGGTTGCAGGGTGGGTGGGCAGGCGCCGAGTAGGGAGGAGGGGAGATCGCCCTGGGATCCTCTGAGCTCTGTTCCTGGGGGCACACGCCCCAAGGCGTCTGTGACCCCTGGACCCCCAGTCGGGGTCCCCCAGCCCTCTGGCTGGTTTCCCAGCTCTCCGTGGTCAGTGCCCAACCACCCTCCCTCACATCCGGCCCGGCTGTCTCTCTGAGCCCTCAGAGCCAGGTCATCAATTATTTAGCTCCTGCCTCTCAGCCTCTCTCTGCTAGTACCTCGCAAAGTCGGGGAAGATAGATCTCCTCTCGGCTTGCTTCCCCCGGCTGACAGGGAGCAGGCGGGCACCAGGCGAGGGCAGCCCGAGCCCCAGCCACCGGGCCAGCGCGGAGAACCCGGGCTGCCTGCTGGCCCTCTGCTATTAAACCCACCATTCATCGCGAGGAGACGCATCCTGGGCCATGGCAAGGAGAGTCCACCCGCCACCATGACTGCGCTCGGCTGCGAGGGTGACTTCTCGGGATCCCCAAGTTTCAGGAGCTGTGTTTAAATCCAAGCCAGCAGAACGTTCCGGATGAGTCACGGAGCCCGGCTCACAGGGGAGGACCTTGAGGGTTCTTCGGGGCGGGGCAGCCGAGGAGGCAAGCAAGGGGCGGGGACGCCTGGGCAGCCCCTGCACACCCTCTGCCACACCCAGGGCAGGGTCACAAGGGAGGAGGCCGTGCCTTTCAAAAGCAGAGCCATCCGCCATGCCACCATAGTTAGCTGCCTGGGCAGCGGGGAGGGGGGCCGTTCACAGCCCCAAACCTCCAGCCGGGCATGTGTCCCAATGAAAACAGAAGGATGACGATGTCAGCGGAGGTTCAGCTGCGTCCACCCCCTGCACAGCCAGAACAGCCCCCCGACTCACACTGGCCTTGGGGTGGCCCAGCGGGAAGTGGAACATGGGCCGGGGTGGGGGGCAGTCGCAAGGCAGGACAAGGGGGGCCGGGGAGGGGTGGGGTCCATTCTCAGAGCCCCTCCCGGCGGACCCTCTACCCAGGGGGCAGCTCTTAAACCCCTTGGGCTCAAGGCAAGACAGAGGCTTGGAGTCCTGGTGATTCCAGGCCGGTGACCTAAACGTCTGCCGAGCAGAGCAGCCTGGCCGCCCGGAGGTGGCGACTGGGCTGCTGAAGGCACCGCGTTCCCCTCCCCACCCCAACAGGACAGGGGCTGAGGCCCAGGTGACAGAAGCCAGAGGGGCCACCCAGTCCCCACAATTAGAGGTAATGAGTGACCGGAGCCCTTGCTGGCCACAGGTCGGGAGTTAATGGAGGCTGATAATGAACTCTGGGAGGCTGGGAAGAGGCCCAGCCCCTCCTCTCTGACCATTAATCCTCTGGACATGGCTCTGGCCCTGCCCCGGAGCTAACGGGGCTGCATCTCAGCTGTAACCACAAGGCCATTGAACGAGGAGAGGCTGGGGGCTAGGGGCCCCCAGAACCAGCCCCCAGCCCCAGGTGGCCACCCTGCCCTGCTCACTGGCTCCCGAATTGGCCATCTCACACCCCTGGGGTGGGGTACCCCGGCAGGCTGTCTCAGTCCCGTGTCACAGCCAATCGGACACGACAGCCTCCTACTCCCCCCACGCCCCCCAGGGCTGCCTCCCTGCCACTGGCCACCACACAGGGGCAGCTCTCCTCTTCCCCAGCCCTTTGGCCTAGGCAGCCACCAGGCCCACATTCAGCTTTAGGTATAGACCACTTCGTACCTGCTTCTGCCGCAGCTTCAGGCCCCTCCCCACCCTGCAGACCTGTCCCCTCCCTCCCTCTAGGCCCCGACCTCTGTTACTGTGGACAGTGCTGGTATCTGAGCCAGCGTCCAACCACACTGGGGACTCATGGGACTTTGTAGCCTGATTCTGAGTCTCCTTCTCTGTGACCGGCCAAGCCTGCCTCTCCACCTGACCCTGAGCCATTGGGTTTTGTGGGCAAAGACGAGCCAGTCCACCATGGTCAGCCCCATCTTGTCCAGGCCGTGTGCAGGCCACGCCTTGTGCCCCCTGCACCCTGGTTGGCTTGGTAACACCTGTGCAGCGTCCCCAGGCATCTCTGCAGCATCCCCAGGAAGACTCCTTCTGGCCGTGGGACGGAGCTCCCTCCTGGGGGCTGGTCCATGCCCTGAGCTCACTCCTCGCAGGGGCCACAGCGGCTGTGTCATCCCCTTTCTGTCATCAGCTGAGGCTGAGCCCACCGGGTCCAGGCTTGTGTCCCAGGTCCCCCACACGTGGCCCCCCAGGGGGCAGGAAAAAGGCCTCCCTCCTGCTCTGCCTCCACGGGGCCTGCCCCCCACAGCCCCACGACCCGGCCAAGGTCGGCTGGGAGCCTGAGCTGTGTGGGGCTGAGTTATGAGGGGGGATGAGGACGTGCGCTGATAAGGCCTGGGTATCTGCCACCAGCCACACTGCAGGGAGCACCGGAAGGAGAGGGTGGAGGCTCCGGAGACCGTCCCCAGCCTGGACAGCGCGGAGCCTACGACAGAGGGGCCTCAGGAGTCCTTGGTGGGAGGAAGTATTCCCAGAACATTCTGGGAGTGCCTCTGTGCACCAGGCACCGGGCTGGGCAAATCTTGAGTTTCCTCGATGCCTGCTCGTTCCATTATGTAGGTGCAGAAAGTGAGGCTCGGCTGGCACCTCACGTGAGAGGCAGAGCTGGGATTCCAACCAGGATGGTCACCCAGCTGTGTCTCCGTCGGCTGCAAACAAAGTCAGGGTCTCGTCTCCAGAAACCCTCAGGTCTTCACAAAAGGAGGCAGAGGCCGAGGGAGCCACACCACCCAGGAGCGTCAACCCGCCCCCTGACTCGGGCCCTCCCTCTCTCCCTCCAGCCACCTCCAATGGCTCCCTGTCCAGCCCCCCAGCTCCACCACCTCCCCCCACTCCAGGTGTCCCAAACACCTGACACAGGGACAAAATGGGCCTGCACAGAGCGCCGTCCAGCCCCTGCCACCTGGCAGAGTCCTGCCCACCCCGTGGCCGTCGTGGCTCCCAGAGTTTGCGGGCATCCCCGGCTCGCCCCACCACCCTCTCCTCCAGCCGCCTGGCTCCGATCGCCCCGTCCTCAGCCCTGACTCCGCACCTGCCTTCGGCTCTGCGCGTCCGTCCCCTTAGTAGCTGCAACTCAGGCTGTGGAGTAAAGTTTCCACTGGGAGGGGGGACCCCTGAGTCTCGGGTGGCGATGGGGCTGCCCGCTGACAAGGCTCTGGAGCCACTGAAAGGAGCTGAAACCAACAGACAAATATTGACCGAGTGCCCCAGGGGGAAGAACTTCCTAAAAGCAAAGGCAGGGACACCAGGAGCTAAACTTTCAGGGGCTCAGATGGAGCCGTACACTGAAAAGGCAAGAGATGAATCCGGCAAAGTTCTGATGCTAACGTGACAGAAAGTTAATACCATTGACACAGCACGAGCCTAAGCGAAGTTGGAGCACCAAGCATGCGAGCAAACTCAGAGGAGGGAGGGCCCTGGAGCCAGGGGAACAACCGCCTCCCCAGAGGGGAGCCCCTCCAACGCCCCAGCCCTGGCCCACCAGCCAGCCCTCCGGGCAGCACAGAAGGGCCCCATCTACCATCCACAGGGGCGGGCTCAGTGGGTGGGACGTCGGCGTCCTGAGTGGTGAGAGGCTGAGGCTTCACCTGGAGTGGCCCTTCCTGTGTGGAGGGGTGGCCAGGTTGATGCATGAACAGGTGGAGGGCTGGAGGGATGGAGGGGTGGATGGACAGACGTGTGCGGAGGGACGGCTAGGTCAATGGATGGGGGAGTGGGTGGGGGCCTCTGGCGTGTACGACGTAGCCACTGTCCCCTACCCAAGCCTGTCCTGTTGCCCCTCCCTCCTAGGGGAGGGCCCACCTCCTTCTGGGACGCACACACTCCCTTTGCTGTGGCCTCTACCTCATCACCCTCAGACCAGCCCCTTGCCTGGGGGCTGCAGGCTGACCCTTTGCCTAGAGCCCAGGTCCCAGATGCCGCTCCTCCCCTCTGCCCCACCACGGGGCTGTTCAGTGTGCAGAAGGACAGGCCTCGGCCTGGCCACCATAAATCTTGCTGCCATCCTGCAGCCAATCAATCACTGACCAGTTCCAAAGCCCCTGGATGTCTCAGTGCTCGGCCTGCATGGCAGCCTGGCCTGGCCATGGGAGCCGCAGCCCCACCGGCTCGGGATGCCGTTAGCTACATATATTGAACCTGAAGCATTGGATTACATGTTTGTTCAATAGCAATAAACTCCCAAAGTTTTATGGGGTCGTAAAACCGCTGTCTTGGCTCCCACTTTGGCAGTGCAGGGCATCATGTACACGGGCCGGGTTCCTCGTTAATGGGGCGGCGCGAGTGATTTGGTTCTATTAGCTGGAAACACATCTGCATTTCCCCAATTCTCATAAATACAGCCGCTCGCCTGAGCGCACCTGACCTAGCCTCAGAGTTCCAGGAGAAGGGAGGAGGCAGAGAGGGCTGGAGACACAGAAATGCCTGGGCGGCGGGTAGGGGAGGAGAGGGAAGGAATGTCCCTGAGACAGACAGGCAGGGCCAGGCACCCACCCACCCAGGTGGTCTGGAGTTAGTCCTGCCCACCTCCCCCCTGGAGAGACTCCGAGGGGATCCTCTGAGGGTCTGGGCCCCAGTTCCAGGCAGGTCGGAGCTCAGAGGAAGGAGGGGGAGGTGTTGAATGGGGGGCTGAGAGGGGAGGATGAATGCTCCAGGCCGAGGGAGCAGCACATGTAAAGGCACCGAGGGGTGGCCGGGGCCCCGGGAGCCCCAAGGGCCAGCAGGGGATTCGGACTGATTCAGGGAGGAAGTGATCAGAGCTGGAGGGGCCAGAGCAGGCAGAGGCTGCCCCCCGCCCCAGAGTGTGCATTTGGGAAGGGGTGCCACATCTGGGGCCCTGGTCCATCATGAGGCGCTGCTGCGGGCAGTCATGGAAGAGGCAGCTTGTGAGGTAGTGAGCTCCCTCTCTTGGGGGGCCGTGCCACCAAGGGAAGGAGAGCAGAGGCTGCAGAGAGATCCCTGAGGAAGGGTCCTCTGTTGTGGCCTAGACCCTCAGCCACCGAGCACAGACCTGCTCAGGTACCAACGGGAGACACCCAGACAGGGGTGTCATGAAGCAGGCCCCTCGGCCTTGAGGAGGTGAGGGCCAGGGGCTGGTACCTGCCAAGCTCCTCCCCTCCCCTCTGGTGGACCCAGCCATTGGCACTGGCCCCTGGATGGGCAGACAGCACTTTTTTGCCCATCCCCTCCCCCAGCCCTAGGCTCAGCGAGGACACTCAGCGAGTGGATGACTTTGCCCCAATCCTTGTAACTTTGCTATCGAGCTGGGTCCTCAGAAACACATCGATTTGCCCGAATCAATATTTATTGCAGCTTCAGAGGCTGGGGTAGGAGAGCTGCAGGCTGATGAATGGAGGCCAAGCAGCCAGCCAGTGGCCACCCCGCCCGCCCGGCAGGCCTTGCCTACCTCAGCGCCTGCCCTGCCCACACCCAGGGATGGAGCATGGTCACTGTGTCTCAGACATCCTGGTGTCCCGATCCCTGGGGCTGTTTGCTTGTTCCCATGAGCTTCTGAGGAACCAAGACCTCTCGCAGCCTCAGACATCCTGGAGTCCCGATTCCTGGGGCTGCTCAGGAGGTGGCGTGCACTGGGCAGTCTCTTGGGAACGGTGCGCTCCCTGCCCTCCCAAGGCTGGTGTGTGGAATGAAAGTCAAGGCACAGTCGGTGTTGCCACAAGAGCCATCGAGGAGGTGCGAGCAGCGCCCGTCTCAGGCGGGTAGAATCTGACGTCTCTAACGCCTACTGTTCCAATGCAGCACCCAGAACATCTGCCAGAGACTCAAGATACTTACTGGACACTTACCCTAAAACAACTCATGACAGCCACCCCTTGAAGACAAAGGGGTTCTTATGTCAGAGCATATAAGGCTTTTAGCCTTTATAAGCCTCTCTCTCTTTCCCAGAAAGCTCTTTCTGTTTTACCCCAATCTGTGTCTCCAGAATAAACTCTTCTTTTTTGCAGCTTGGAGGCCCAAGTCTGGAGACATCTCTGGGAGGCTTCCTGGAGGAGGAGGCCCGTCCCTGGCCACTTCTGCACTCCTCTGATCCCGGACCAATCTTTAAAGTAGGATGAAAGTAAGGGAGGAGGCCAGAGCCCGGCAGACTGTCTGCTCTGTTGCTGGGTTCAGTCTCAGTCACAGCAGAGACCCTGCCCTTCCCTCCCACCGCTTTCCAGTGTGTGCCAAATCCCTCCTCCCGTGCAGTCCTTGGGGGCAAATCTCCAGCTCTACTACCTGCTGGCCCATTATTATTAACACCCTGTCGCGTGTGCTCCAAGCATCTCAGCCTTCCAGATTAAATAGAGCTATGCTCAGGGACTCCTTCCAAAAAGCCGGGAATTCTGACACCTCCTTGGCAAGGGCTGGGAGCACAGCCAGGATGGCCTGGGAGGTGGGACCCCACTCCAGGGATGCTGGGACCGAGGGGCCGCTGTGGGCAGAGGAAGGGGCAGAGAACGGGCCGTGCAGGTGGAGCAGCATCCGTCTTCAGGGCCGCAAGAGGCAGCCCCACAAGGAGGGCTGGGTGCCCAAGTGGGGCCAGGAGGTCTCAGGATGGATGGGGAGGGGCCTGGGCAAGATGGGGGCCTTAGAAACCCCTGGGAGATGGCAGCAGTCCAGCTGGACAGGGCAGCAGGGGAACTGGGCAGGCGGACCACCGTGCACCCCCGGCGTTGCTGTGTGTCTACAGGAGATGCCCCCGACCCCATCCCCATTTTACAGTGGACACTGTCTCCGTCCATTCCAGCTGCTATAACAAAATGCCAGGAACTGGGCAGTTTATCAACCACGGGGTTGAATCTCTCGCAGTTCTGGAGGCTGGTAGTCTGAGATCAAGGTACAGGCGGATTGGGTGTCTAATGAGAGGTCCCCGCGGGGTCCTCACATGGCAGAAGGGGTGAGGGAGTTCTGGGGCTCTTTGATTAAGGGCACTACTCCCATTCATGAGGATTCCACACTCATGACCTAATCACCTCCTGATACCATGCCCTGGGGGTTAGGATTCCAACACTTGCATTAGGGGGACAGAGGCATTCCTTCTGCATCAGCCAGCAGGCAGACTCAGCTCACAGACTCACAAGATGGGGGACTCCATGCAGGCCTCCACCTTTCAGAGCCTGGCTTTCCCACCCCCAGCGTGCGGAGGGTGCCTGAGAGGTTCCACTGCCCTCATTCTCCAGGCCGCTGGCACCTCCCTGGTTCCACGTTGGGTGCCAGGCACCAGGAGGCTGACTGACCAGCCAGCCAGAGTCTGCCCCACACCCACTCCCACTTGTGACAGAGGCACCAGCTCCCGAGCAGGGGGGCAGGGCGGGGGGACACAGAGATGGGGTCCTAGATGGAGCGTGGGGGCTGCAGGAGACCGAGGAGGCCAGGAGCCTTTCCTGGAAGCTGCAGGCAAGCCATGGGCCCAGGAGCACTGGGAACCTCCTGCAGGAGATTCCCAGGAGGAGGCCGGCAGGAAGGTGCATGCCCCATGCCCCAGGCATGCCCCATGCTGGAGTGAGAAGGTGCTGGGATGGGGTCCCACTGCTGCCTCTGGGGAAGCTAAGTCAACCTCATGGTGCCCGGGCTCCCCACCTCCCGGAGCCTGATCAGGAATGTCTGCGCTGTGGGAGGGGCGGTGACAGGATGGGTCCACCTGTCAAGAGCTCTGTTGACCCTCCTGCTGACATTGCCTCCCGCCAGGAGGCCACCACGAAGGGCATCTCAGGTCTGTGCTCCTTGGTCTTTGGGCATCGATTTCCTTGTTTCCAGCAGAGCTGGAACTAATATCTGGTATTTGGTTGTTTTGGGAGGAAACAGCATCAATATTGTCTGTAGGGCATCATTCCCGGTGCCTCAGAGAGGTCTGCTCCCATGCGTGAGCCTGGACAACAGGCCCGGTGTCTGACCACCTGGCAGAGAAGCATGAGGACCCTGGAGGCTGGGTGACCTGCCCAGTGGTTCCCGCAGAGCTGGTCATGTGGTGTGTCCCCAGGGCCCCCACTAGCATCTCACTCTCTCGTCTGATAGCAGCATCCCCCCATCCCCAGAAAGCACCCTTACTCCCTCCCCCTCGCACTGAGCAGGGACCACCACGGACATGGGCTCAAAGCAGGAACAGAGCCCATCAGGGTGTCTGGCCAGCCCTGATTGGGGCCAGGGAGAGTGCCAGGGGAGGCAGCTGCCACTGATAGAGGACACAAACGTGCAGGGTGGAGCTGGGGGTGCCCCCTGCCTCATTCCCCTGGGGCTCACATGGTCTCTGAGAGAGGACAGTCCTCATGACCCCACTTACGGGGAAGTGCACTGACCATCCCAAGGCCACCAGCCAAAGCGGTGACCAGGACCAGCGTCCTGAACCCTCGTCCCCAGAGAAGCCTGTTCTTCATTTCTGCCCCTAATTCTCATATGATCAGCCTCGGAGGCCAGCATGGAGGAGGTGGTGATGACCCGGGAGAGGCCGATGGGCATGGTCAGGGGCCTGTGGAGGAGGGCAGACCTAGGGACACTCAGGAGGCCGGGTGAGGCAGCAGGGCTCCTATGTGTCGGGGTGTGAGGCTCCAGGAGGCCTCTGGGCGGCCCACAGACTCCACCGCCTGCTGCCCCTGCCCACTGCCCCAGCGGCTGGTGCTGAGCATTTGCAGGGACAGGTGTGTACAGGGAAATAAACAGCTGGGCTGGGCTCCACTCACTAAGGTCCCTCTCAGACCTCCCTGGGCTGACCAGTGCTCAGGGAGCCAAGGTGGTGACAGTAAGCTCTGTGTCCCGGTGGGGCCCTTGGGTTGCAGACCCTGAGTGGTAGCTGGAGGTCAGACCAGGCGTGTCCTGGCCGGGAGGGGAGGACGGGGTGGGGGTGGTGGCCCAGGGCTGACAACAGGCCCTATCCTAAGGTTTAAGTGAAAGGTAGGCGCATAGTAGGTGGTTGCAGGCCTCTGGCAGGGGAGGCAGGCAGTGGGCAGTGCAGAAACACCTGCTTGAAGGTCAAGACTGATCCAGGCTTGAAACAGGGCCGCGTCCGGCTGCGAGCCGGCCCCTGCCCCTGGGAAGCCCCACCTTCCCAAGGCCCAACCAGTGCTCAGAGCTCACACGCCAGGACACACGGCCAGGCCCAGGGGTGACCCTCGGTCTGGCACAGGGGCCCTGGACCCCCAACGGGCCACCATGAGCACCCAGCACCTCTGGGACCCCCGTGTCCCCACCCCACCTAGGATGACCAGGCCTGATTCACAGGGAGGCCATGCACTTGCAAGAGCCTGGCACACTGTAGATGCTCACGGGCTGCCTGGCTCCACACACCTGACACCCCTTCCAGGCCCTCAGATGGGAGGGGTGGTCCTAGGGTGCTGGGCTGGGTCTTCAGGAGCTCTGTGCTGTGAGACCCCCAGAGCCCAGCACAGCCTCGGGCAGAGCACCTGCCCCAGAGGCCACGTGTGGGCCTGACCTATGGGGAGGGGTCAGGCAGGCTGGGGGCCCTGAGGGGCATGAGTGAGGCAGGGTTGCCAGTGACTTCCAGCTCTCTATTACAACACACCCTCTGTTAATCCTCACGCCAGCCTGGTTCCCAGGCTGGTTCGCAGGGAGCGCCTGGGTGCCCCCGCCCCTGGTGCCCTGACCCCCTGGCCCCACCCAGGGATTGATTATAGCTTGTCCGGCAGTGCTCCCAGCTGGGTCGGGAGTCCATGACCTTCTGGAAAGGCCCCTGCTTGCCAGGGATGCCCCACGGGGCGTCCTGGGGTCGACTGGTTGGCAACACCTGCTTGAGCGTCTTGTCATGAAATCATGGAAATGAACTATGTGTAGCCCCCAGGATTGGTCTGGCACAGGATGGAGCAGCGGGTGAAGGGGCTGGGGGAGGGTGTCCCAGGAGGGCGTGGCCTGGATGGGGGGTGCACAGTGGGTCTCACCCACGAGTCCCAGTGGGAGTCACCCCTCAGTTGGTGGGAAGGGGGTGTTGGGCCGGGTTTCCTTGTGGGATGGGGGGGACAACTGGAGTGAGGGGGTGAGGCCCAGACAGTCAGCTGCAGAGCCCCCCACTACCCCCATCCTGTCTGTACGGAGAGAGGCCACGGGGCTGAGTGCCACCAGGGCTCCCCAGCCCACTTCCTGTGAACGTCCGCTGGGCTCTGCAGCCCCGGCCCACCACACCCACAGACCCTGGCGGAGGGGACAGCTGGGCACACTGAGGCCAAGCCCTGCCTGTCCTCGCCGAGGGGCAGCTATGTCAGGACTTGGACCCAGGCTCACAGATGCCCCACAGATGCCCCAACTGCGCCAGGCTCCATGCCCTCCTTTCTCCCCGCATAAGGGGTGTCCAGGCCCCGACAGTGTCCATTCTGGACCCCGCTCGTGTGAGTTCACCAGCTGGACGACGTGACCTCTGGTGACAGGTCCAGCCCATTCCCCACCTCATCACCCACCCCACCTCTGCTCCACAGGCCAGGAAACTGTGGGGAGAACAGGGTGACGGCCACAAAGTCTCAACATGCAGTTCCTGGATGGCCTGCCCTGTGCACAGCCTCGCCAGCCCTCGGGGGATGGGGGGGCAAGAGGTCAGGGCCTGTCCTCCGAGTCACACACCTCGGGCAGGGGCAGCACCCTGGACCTCAGTTTACCCCTGCGAAGAGGGAGTGTGTAAGTGAGGCGGGACCTTCCACTATGTGTGTGAGTCCATGGGCAGAAGGCCCCGACTGAGATGAACTCTGGGAGCAGCCCCGTGCCAGATCAGGGCACCCCAGACTCCCCCAGACACTCCTTTCCTGGGCACCTTCCTGATGAATACATATGCTGGAAGGTTAACAGGCAAATAAAAAGCACAGTTAGACACAAGTTAAGGGCACAAGTGGGTGTGAGATCCAGGGGAGTCCAGGGCTGGACAAGCATGGCCACGGCCACTTCAACACGCAGACGGCCAACGGCTCCGCGGCCTCAGGACAGCGGCCAAGGGGGCCCAGCTGACCAGGCAGCAACGGGGGGGGGGGTCCCCAACTCCTCCCCACCCTCTCCCCAACCCCTCCCTGCCTGCAACCCTCACCCTGCCCACCACCAAGGCCCACCACACTCTGCTCCATCCTGCATCTGCCCACCTGCTTCACTATTATTTACTGGAGGGTTTTCTTCAGATGGATTTTTTTTACTTAAATGATTATATTTTGAAAGGAAATCTTACAGCACCACTGGAAATGGAAAACAAGCGTTGCAGGCGACAAATAGAAGGTATCCATACAAACAGAATGAAAACAAAACATGTTATGAAACCCTGCGAGGCCCGGACCCGCAGGTCTGCAGCCCTGATCTGGCTGCTCAGCTCCACGCAGAGCTAGGAGGGGCGCTGGTCCCGACACATGGGGGGGCCCCACCGGAGGGTCAGAGAGCTCTTCCTTTACCCAAGTGGGCGCCTCCTGTGAGCACTGTCTAGTGGGGACATGAAATGACTGACTCTTGGCCCCAGTTCAGAGGAGGTGTCTGGGGATTGGGATCCCCACCTCCCACCGCCCTGGGCAGTCCCAGCCTCACCCCAAGCCCTTGTACCAGGCCCAGGGCAGAGCAGGAAGACGACAGCCCCAGCCTGGCAGCATCCACACACAGACCAGGGCAGAGCCAGGAAAAGGGTCCCCCGGGGAGCTCTGGGTTAAACAAGGTTAAGGGGTCCCCTGCAGGACTTCTCCGTGCCTTGCGACTGTGTCCAGAGGTGGCCCCACCCAGCTCCAGCCTTTGGCCGTGTGCTCCCTGCAGGCCTTATCGGCACCTCGACTGACGTCCCTCTATCTGAACCAAAAAAGGAGAGAAAAAACATCCCACTCCTTCAAGGAGTTGCTTCCTGGGTGGCAGGCTCTATCTCTGGAGTCAACGGGGCCCAGTTGGTGGAGTGGCACCAGGGCCAACACTCCCCACCCCAGCCCTGAGCCCATGGGAGAATCTCAGCTAATTGGCCCCGGCCGCTGTGTGCTACTCAAACAATAGGCAGCCTGTCACTGTTTTATGTGATTTCCAAGGTGTTCCTGGGATTGGGGACGTCGGGTTTTGGACCCAGAGTGCGATGGAGCTGCCAGGCCAGGGGCCAGCTGGGCCTCTGGGGTGTCCCCAAGCACCCCACGGGGACTCACACCCCCTTGGGTCCAGTCCCAGACCTCGGGACTCCCTGCAGGGTCTTTCCGCTTGGGATGGGCCCCACAAGGGATGCTCCAGGTGAAGGCCCCAAAGGCACTGCTGGGCTCTCAAGGGCACTGGGGGGCTGCGTCTGTGATGGCCCCATGTGGTGGGAGATGGCACGGAACCAGCAAAACTTTTGCTTCCCAGGGGTGGTGTCGGCAAGGCTGTAAGCACGGCCAGGTCCACTGGGGACTGGTGATCTGCCAGGAATTGACCCCATGGAGGAAACAGACACACTTGTGCATTCATGGACTTCCTCTGCAGCCCCGCACTCCTGGGTCCCAAGCCCCAGATGCCGGCCCCAAGAATCCCCTGTATCCTGGCCACCACTGGATCTGACCCCTCTGGGTTTGCCGGAAGCTGTGCTCCATACCAGCTGGGGGCAGCCGGCCCTGAAGGGTGGGGGCTCCTGTCCTGCCAAGAGCCATCTGTCCCACTGTGCACTAGGCACCCCAGGTGGGATCCTGTGCCAGGGACTTCAAAACAGCCACCTGCCCCGGCTGCCTAACCCTGAGCCCTCGAGGGGCCAGGGGCCTCCCAGAGGCCCTGCACAGAGGGTTGGGCCTTGGCTGTGGACCCTGGGCTACGCTCAGCTCAGCTCGGAGCCAGTCACTGTCCTGGGGGACCCTCAAGTCTGACCTGGGGCAGAGCCTGGGCCAGCTCGGGATGGGGGACGGGGAGCACTTGCCAGGGGCCCCATGGGGCAGACACGGGGCCGAGCCCAGCACATCTCGGAGTGGCTGGACTTGAAGGGCAGCCCCACCGGACATGGCCGGCCTGCCTGAGCGATACGGGCAAGGCAGCTGTCCCCAGCCATGGGGCAGGCAGGCAGGCAGCTGGGGATACAGAAAGGGCCAGGTGCACAGGAAGCATGCTGGCCAGGACCGGGCCCAGGTCAGCGTCGGTACAGTGTCCACACACTTGGAAGATCCCATGCGGCCCAAAGGCTGGGCAGACGCAGGCCCCTCTCTAGGGTGGACACACGAGTCCAGGACAAGGGGACTTTGTCACCCAGAGGAGTGAGAGGTGGAGAGTAGGAGTGGGAGGAGTACAGCGCGGCCCACACAACCCATTGCATGGAGGAGGGGCCCACGGTCACAGGCTGACTGAGCCCCAGCCTCTCCAGGGAGCAGGGCCATGCGGAGGCCCCGTGGACCATGATGGTGACGGTGGGCTGAGGTCCTGCCCCTCATCACTGAGCCGGCCCCATGGGGAAGCCTCCTCAGAGCCACCTGCCAGGGACTGGCCTCTCCCCAACCAGGGCTGTGGCCCGGGGGTGGGTGGCCCTCCCTGGGCTCAGGAGCAAGGGGCCCTCCAGGAGGGCCTCCAAGGAGGGCGCTGGGGCCAGGAAGGTGGCAGCCACGGGGCGGTGCAGGCGGGTTGGTCGCCCAGACTGGGCAGCAGAGTACGGGGACAGCGGTTCTGTCCTGCAGGCGCCTCCCCGGGGCAGTTGGTTCCCTGTCACTGTGTCCCCTGGCACCCCCATCCCATAACCGCCCCTGCCCTCTCCCAGCACAGACCCTCCCACCCGCCTCCTGGCAGCCCACGGCCACCAGTGCCCCTCGTCACAAACCCCGTGTGACTGACAGCAAGGGGCCCAGTGACTCGGTGACACCAATAAGCCTCCCTCAGACACCTCAGCCCCAGGGCACCCTCACTCTTTGACCAGAGGCCTAGCAGGGCGGTAAAGCCACAGGGACGGGCCCAGCGGCCCCAGAGCTCCAGCAGCACCCCCATGGTCTCTGGCGAAGCTCCCCGACCCCAGCCTGACATTTCCCGACAGGCTCCCAGGGCTCCAAATGTCAGTGCAGCCACCTGGGCGTGGCGGGGGCGGGGGGAGGGCCAGGGGACAGCAGGCACCATGACACAAGGCACCTGGGAGAGGGGTTCCCAGCTGGTATGCCAGTGCAAGTGCGACGGAGCTGTTGCCTTCTTGGGCCAGAGCTGCAGGGGTCCCTAAGGCCCCTCCCCCACGGCAAGCGTCAGTCCTGCCCCCCAACCACTGTGCCCAGAGCAGCCCCTCCAGGGACCCAAGACCAAGGCACCTTCACCCTGGAGGCCAAAGCACCAGACTGGGAGGTGTGGGAATGTCCATCACTCACCTCACCCCTCACCTCACCCCGCACCTCACCCTTCACCTCCCCCCTCACCTCACACCTCACTTCACCCCAACACCTTGCAGCCCTTCTTCCCTCTGAGCTCCTAGGTCACTGCCCCTCTCATTCCCCAGGACGATCCCTGCAAGGTTTGGCCTGGGCATCTGCATAGCCCACCTTCCACAGGCCCCCCAGGCTCCTCCACCCTCCACTGCCCGGAGCTCACAGGAGGGAAACTGAGGCACAGACTATCTCCAGGGGGCTCAGGAGCTGATCTGGAGCTCCCATCCCCGCCTAGCGGCTCGCATCCCTCGTGCTGGTCCTCAGAAGGCGAGTTGAGGCCCCCTCTGTCATTTGGACACCTCGCTTCCTGGGTGGTTAGGTTAGGGTTAGCGTCACACGGGACACACGGGCCTCCTGTGTCACAGTGTCCACGTCCACAACGTCCAAGTGCAGACCCCAGGCTCCTCCAGGCCGGGCCGCCGACCCCAAAGCCTCTCGGAAATGGAGCCGGAGATGGTGACTGGGGTCCCACACACCTGCCCTCCCCTCCGCACCCGCCAGCCCCGAGGGAGCCAGTCAGTGCTGATTGATGGGTGATTGTTTCACCTCCGACCAGCCTGAGCCCTGTAACTCGGGGCGTAAATCCCGGCCACCGGGCTTGGCTGACAGGGAATGACACGCAGAATTAAATGGAGGTGTAAAGATTAACAGCCCGTCAAACTGTCCTGAGCGGAGCCCGGCCCAGCGGGACGCTAGTCTACATCCCCTCCAGGGGGTCCTCGCCAGGCCTCACTGTTCCAGCGGGCCTCTCTGTCCCCCCACCCCGCCCTGCCCCACCCCACTTTGCCCCCAAACCAGCCCCCGTCACCAGCCTGGGGTCAGGGCCGCTCTGGGGGATCCACAGCAAGACAGCAGCTAGCATGCTCCCCGCGTGTGCAAGGGCTCACGTGTCCTGGTGTCCCCCTGTGGCCATGCTCCCTCAAGTCTCCGGGGGCCCACCTCTCCCGGGCCGAGCTCCGTCACCCTGCACCCTTGGCCTGAGGGGTCTGGGGCTCATGGGGAGGGAGCCCGGACTTCCCCCGGCTTCCCCCTGCCTCGGCCTCCTTTGCCGGTCAAGGTTCCCCAGACCCTGGGCAGACGGAACGAGGAGCAAAGCCCTCCCGGGTCCCTGTGCTGTGGACCGAGGTGAGGGCGGGCACCCATGACCCCTGGGCCTGGAGGCCCAACAGGCGAGTGGGGCCGAGGCTCAGGCCCTGCCGGGCCCTGTGCTCTGAACGGCAGGGCCCTCTCCTGGGGAACACCGCCGAGGCCCTGCCTTCCCATCATCTGAAGA
>NC_041232.1:1104698-1173023 GCF_002837175.3 Physeter macrocephalus | reverse complement strand
TTCCTGTTGTTTTAAACCCCCCCCACCCCGCTTGTGTTCATTTGTTACAGAAGCCACAGAACAGTCACACAGACCCTGCTCTGCAGGATCCTGGAAGTGTAGGTCTCACTAAAGGCAGACAGAGGCTGCACTGTGGAACCCTTCGAGCACTGGGCCCACAGAAATCCTAAAGCAGTGGCTGGACACCAGAATGTTGGGGGGTCAATTTGGAAGCCCATCCCTAAGGGTGCCGGCTGCACACGGCCTCCCCATGTTCTTACACCTATATATGTGGGGGGTAAGTATTTCAATCCTGATTCAGGACCTTTGATGTCACCATTCACGCTGCTGATTAAGAACCCGCCAGTTACACAGATGAAAACCCTATCAGGACACTTGCTACACCAATGAACAATTCTGAGGTTGGTCAGAGGTGGGGAATTTTCTCTCATGCAGCCAGCAGCCCCCTCCCCAACCCAAGGAGCGTCCTCATTGGAAAGCTGGTGCGGGCGTCTCTGAGCAAACCTTAGCTGACCCCCAGGCCAGCTGCTCCTGAACTTTATCCACCCTTGCCAGGGAAGCAAACATAAATATGTGCAAGGACCTTACAGGCTGGAGGAAAGGGCTTGGAGCCACGCCAGTGACATCACACTTGCTGAGTTGGCTCCCGCAGGCCATGCGGGATAGTGCTGGTCCTGGGTGCTCTTCTGGAAGCTTTCTATTTACCTACCTGAGCTACCCCTCCTCTCCTGGCCCCCACTGCCTTTTTTCAAGCTTCCTCACCTCTGCCTGGGGAGAACTTCCAATGGCAGGTATGGGTGACACATCCTCTTCTTTACTTAGCAGGTAGCAGCCCGGCAACTCCTGTGGAAGGTCCAGCAGAGCCCAACTCAAACCGGGCCACCCACAAGGCTGTGGCCCCTCCCTCCCTCCCACACGCCCAGCCCCGCGGTGGCTGATGGGGCAGAGAGTATGGCCTCAGATACAGCTGCAGGTGCTCTTGCTGCCTGGAGCAGGGGTTAATACAGAGCTCAACCCAGGCACACCTGGGGAGGGCTGGCTGGCCGGGTCAGGTTGCTCAGGCCAGCCAATCCTCACCCGTCAGGGGCTCAAGATGCAGAAAATGGGTCTTACTGCACTGGCCAGGTCCAAGTAACAGGTGTGGGGTCCTGAGGGTCTGGATAGACAAGGGGCTGCAACTCTGGCTTGTTTTCTAATTATTTTATATGGTCGAAGAGAGAGAGAAAATTTCAAGAAGACCCTCTCCCACTGAGAAGAACCCAGGAGTTAGGGAGAGGAGGGGTGGTGGGTGGAGACAGGAGCCCAGTTCCCCAGGTGCAGCGGAAGCCTCTGGAAAACCCGGTGGAGGGAGGCCACATGAGTGAAGCCCAGGGTCACAGACCTGTCCAGGAGCTGCTGTTTGTTAGTTCAGGTCCTGCTCTGAGGTGCTCAGGGTCAGCTCTGACCAACAGGTGGGCTGGAGATACTCTGCAATGAGGGCTGTGTGCACGATTCCTGTGTGCTGAGCCCTGTCGGGGTGCCCGCCCAGATGGGCCCTGTGCCCTGGGAGGGGCCTGCCCACATGAGCCCCGTGGGCTGCTGGACACCTGCCCAGATGTGCTCCATATCCTGGGAGGGGCCTGCCTAAGTGGGTCCCATGCCCTGGGAGGGGCCTGCCCACGAGAGAGCCCTGTGCGCAGGGAGGGGCATGTGAATGAGCGTCCTCTCTGATTCTTTCCTGAGAATATTGGTGGGGGGGCATTCAGGCAACAGAGCAAACAGCTTGCTCTGGATGTTCTTGTGGGGAAGTGGGGACGTAGCAACAGAAGCTTAGCCTACAAAACCCCAGAACCACTCCCAGATCAGCTCCAGAACCACTTCTGGAATGGCAAGGAGAAGTGGGTCTTCCACCTACTAGACGTGGAGGAAAGGGGTGGGGTCTTCAAGGCCGCCCTCACCTTCGGGGACTTGCTGGGAAGCTCACAGGACTCAGCACACATTTGTGCGCTCACAGCTGACATGGGTCACGGTGCACAGTAAGGAGGCACGGGTGGTAGGGCCCCTGCTCCAGTCACCTCATGACCCTTCATGCCCCCTCCTTCCCTCGAGAGTCTCTAGCGTGTCTCTTCCCCCAGTGACAAGAGCAGAACCATGACAGTTACCCCCACCCCCCATTCCCCCAGGGAAGCTCATTAGAGACTTGGCACCCGGCTGGGGGCTGGTCATGTGGTGTTCTCTGCCCTCAACCTCCAAAATGCCAGTGCCCAGAAGGGGAGCCGGGGTTCAGCATGAGCCACATGGTTTGTGCAAACAGCACAGGCGCAGGGGGCTGCCCCTAACGGGAGGAGGGAGGGTTTAGATCAGGGCAGGAAGCTGCTCACCAGCTGTAATAGCTTCCTGGGGCAGCTGTGACAAACGACCACAAACGGAGGCTCAGAACAACAGAAACCTGTCCTCTCTCAGTCCTGGAGACCAGACATCTGAGATCAAGATGTCCCAGTGCCACCCTCCCTCCACAGGCTCCAGGGGAGGGTCCTTCCTGCCTCTTCCAGCTTCTGCGGGCTCCAGGCGTCCCTGGGTTTGTGACCACATCTCTCCCACCTCTGCCTCCATCTTCACATGGTGTCTCCTCTGTGTCTGTGTCTATCCTCTGGTTTCTTAGAAGGACAATGTCATTGATTTAGGGCCACCCTGATCCAGGATGACCTCATTTCCAGATCTGTAACTAATTAGACCTGCAAAGACCCTACTTGCAAATAAGGTTACATTCTCAGATTCCGGGGGGCCTGACGTGGACACAACTTTTGGGGGCCCCCATTCAACCCACTAAGCAGCCCAATTCCCAAATGCCAGCTGATCTTCCTCAGGACAGCATCAGGCTGGTGATGTTCTGTCTTTCTGCAAGGGGGTGTCTTTTTTCTGGCGGTAACTTAGTGAGGTTGGGTGGGGGGCGCTGCTGGCTGACCTCCCGGTCATTCCAGAGACCACGCTGAAGTGTCCTCCCCGGGAGTGTGGGAGCACGGCCAGGGATCCCTGTGCATACTCTACACTGACCGCTGGGTGGTCAGACACCTGCATGGGCTGGACCGGTCCCCGGACACTGCACCTTCTACCACATCCACAGCCTAGTGCACTGTGTGCGGGCCTACAACAATGATGTGTGGACCAGCAAGATCGGTGGGTGCCCTCCTGCCTGCCCCGTGGCCTCCAGCCCACCACAGACCCTCCTCTAGTCCTGCTGTGGACACCCCCATCCAGTCATGGACCCCTGTTCCTGCCATGGACACCCCCATCCCATTAGCCCCCAAGAGGCCTCCTGGGAGGGGTGAGAACTTGACCAAGAAGACAGGGCAGGCCCTAACTGCAGCAGGTGTAGGCAAGTACTGGGGGTGCTTGGCTGTTTGTCCCCCAAAGGCCCAGAATGTGGGTGTCTGAGCCATGAGGGCTCTGACTTCAGGGGTCCACCTCCACCTGGGCTCACCTGGGGGGGTCGCTGCAGGGAGAGTGCATCCTTGGGTGATTTAGGTGAAGGCAAGGACTGGGGGTGCTTGGCTACTTGTCCCCCAAAGACCCAGAATGTGGGCTCTGACTTCATGGGTCCACCTCCACCTGGGCTCACCTGGGGGGTCGCTGCAGGGAGAGTGCATCCTTGGGTGATTTTCCAACTCTCCCCACCCCCAGCCTCACCCCCAGGGCCCCCCTAGCCCCACCAATAGTCTTTAAATGGTATCTGTCACCCAACAGATCTGTGTGGGAGATTTTAATATTGTGTGGGAGTCCAGTGACCAGTGCCCCATGTGTCCTGTGTGTCTTGGGAGGGGAAGGCGCCTCACTCTCACATTCCTGCCCCAGTGCACCTGGGGGCGGGGGCGGGGTGGGGGTGGCGGCAGACCCAGGCTTTGTTCTGGCAGAAGCTCCCTTTCTGCAAACAAGTCTTCCCCCACTCCTGTTCTCCTCCTTGGAGGCTCAGGAGGCCACAGCATCAGGGCACCTCCAGCACTGGGACTCCACCCTCGGGAATTTCTCAAGAGCAGCGACCAGGCCTGGGGGCTGAGGGAGGAGGGAGCCGGCCTCTTCGTGATCCACGGGGGCCAGGATGCCTCCTACCCAGGAGGGCCTTGGACTCAGCTTAACTACCACCTGGGGTCTCCTACCCCTCCCATGGTAGAGGGGCCCTTCAGATTCCAGGGCCCAAGACCTCCCCCCACTTCTGACCCCGACTGCGGAGTCGGGGACCCAGAGACCCTTTCCCTGGTTCCTTTTTTCTTGGAGGCTCCCAGAAATCCCTGAAGCTGTTATAATCAGGGTTTATTATGGTGAAGGATGCAGATTAAAATCAGTCAGGACAGAGGTGAGGAGCAGGGTCTCCTTACATCCTCAGCTGTGGCAGCCCAGGGAAGCTCACCTGAGTCCTGAGGTGCAGGGTTTATTGGGGTCTGTCATGTCAGCGTGGGGACCACCATGTGCCTGCCTCGGCCTCCAGCCCCCGAGGGGGACTCAGGAAGCCCCACTATGCATTATGCCATCAGCACAGACCAGCATGGAGTAAGGCCCACGGAGCACAGACACTCTCATCAGACTCAAGGTGACCTCCTGGAGTCAGGAGCAGAGGCCTGGCCTCTCTGTGGGCAGGTGAACCTGCACTGCACAGGCCCTGGTGCAGTGCCCATTCCATGTGGTCAGCATGGGTATATGAGGGTCAGCCAGTGCCCGTGTGCCTCAGCCTGTGACCACTGACCACGCTGTCCCGCTCTGCTCACAAGACCAAGGCCAAGGGAGGGACAACGGGGGTGGGAACAAAGCCAGTCACAGTCAGGTTGGGTGAGAAAGGGTCCAAGGAGCGAGAACCCGGCTGTCGTTGCCTGGTGAGCTGAGAGCTGACGTCCACCCTGCCTACAGTCAGTCCGTGTCCCCACATCCTGCGGTGGGGCTGCCTTTCCTGCATCCTAGGGCAGGGTGTTGCCAGTGTATACAGCAGGACGCACAGCAGTGCATGCAGCAGGCCTGATGCCTGCCCTCGCCAGTGAGTTGGGGGTTTGGTGAGGGTGGAACATCCCGACAGGACACGGGGCCGACCTCGGGGAGGATGTTGGAGTGAAGCATTTGGGATCGTCTGGAGGGAACCCTCACCTGTCTGCACAGGTGGATTGAGGACACCCGCCAAGGGTGGGCAGGTGGGGGAGCCCAGGGAGGGTCCTGGGTCAGCACTGAGGCTGGACGAGGAGTGTGGAGCTGGGGGTGATGGCGGTGGGGAGAAGGGGCTGATCGCCGGACAGTGAGGAGATGGACCATCCGAGACAGGGGTAAGGTGAAGACTGTGCCCCATGGGAGGACGGAGACCAGCAGGCGGCGCTGCAGGCGCGGGGATCGGGGCTGCTCCCTGCTGTTTGGTGCCTGAGACCCGCACCACTGGAAACCACCCAGTGTCCAGCCAGACCCCAGCCGGGAAGAGAAGGGAAGCCCCGTCTACACTGCAGAAAACACCGGTGCGGGACGTTCGCCCTCCTCTTCACCTGGCGGGGAAACAAGCAAATTGAATTGGAGAGTGATGAGGCTAAGGTGGGAAACATGGGTGCTGGGAGCCTGGAGAGGAGGGGTGAGACCACAGGGAGGAGAGGGACAGGAGATGGGCAGAGGGGCGGCGCGGGGCACGTCCATCCTCCCTCAGGACGGTCCCCCCTCCCCGGAGCCTGGGTCTATAAACACAGGGGACCCTGGAAGGGGGTTTTCTGTCTGGCTGGTTCGCCAAGGCTGGATGTTTGTGGGGACATGGGCCAGTCTGGCGGTCCCGGTGAAGACATCGTTCTCTCTGGGGGAATGAGGTAGACACTCAGTCCCCAGTCTGTGGATGCTCTAGTCCTCTGGGTGTCATGTCTTCTCTTGGGAGTCACTGGGGCTTTAACCTCACTCCACGGGGTATCGAAGGGGAGGGATGGATTCGTCCTGGCCTAGCTGTGCCTGGGCTCTTGGGGAGGATCTCTCTGGCCCACAAATTCACAGGCTCAGTCACCCCTGCTCGACAACCCCCTCCAGGAACTCAGCACGAGGACCTGCCCTGTGAAACGGGGTGCCTGGGTCGGGGGGCTGGTGGGTCACTTCTCAGATGGCCACACTCAGGTCTTGGGGTGGGGGTGGGGTGGCCACTGTGGCTCCTTTCTGGGGCCTGAGATGACCCAGGGGTGGCAGGGTTGAGATGAGGTCACTGACCTGGGGGGAAGGTCACCGTGACAGGGACATGTGGGACGGGGGTCCTGGGCCCTGGGTCCCTCCCTGAGGAGAAGTGGGGGTCATGTCCAGAGGGGAGGTGGCCAGTGACGGTCCTGGGTGTCAACAGGCACAGCACCCCGCCAACAGTCCGGGTGTGGGTTTCTTGTGGGCCCGTCACAGAACACCAGACGGGGGGCGGGGGTTGGAACAGGGGACGCTTACTCTCAGGCCTGGAGCCCGAGATCACGGCTGGGGGCCAGCTCCTCCTGCGGGTTCTGGGGTCAGTTGGTCCCAGGCCACTCCCAGCCCCACCTCTGTCTCTGCCGTCACATTTCTTTCTCCCCCATGTGTCTGTGTCCAAATTCCCCCAAGAGGACCCCCACCCCTCAGGTCAGAGACCTCATTTCAACCCGGGCAGCTCTGGGGTGGTCCATCTGCACACAAAGTCCCATTCTGAGGTCCCAGGGAGTCCATCGTCCTGGGGCCTCTTGAGGTGACCAATCCTGGTGGTCGACACAGCTTGTGGGGGCATGTTGGAGCCTCATGGAGGAAGTGGTGTCCTGACTCAGGGAGGATGGATGGACAGGCAGAGGTGAGAGGGAAGCCGATGGGGCCGTCACCCCTGCCTTCTAGGGGGTGAGGAGTCTCTAGAGGGACGGGCAGGAGCTGGAGTCCAGGACGCAGAGGTCAGAGGCGGGTGGCCTGGTCTACGATGTGCGGGATCACATAACGGCCACCATAACCCAGCCCCAGCCCTAATGCTAACCCTCCAAACCACCAAAACCAAGCCAAATCTAACCAAGTCACACAAATACATCATAAAAAAGAAAACGACACCAGTATACCTTATAAATATGAATGCAAAAATCCTCCACAAAATTAGAGCAACATGAAACCAACGGAACATTAAATGGATGATGCCATAGCAAGTATCTCTACACCAGAAATGTCAGGTTGTTCAACATATTAAAACTAAGCAGGGACTTCCCTGGTGGTGCAGTGGTTAAGAATCCGCCTGTGAATGCAGGGGACAAGGGTTCGATCCCTGGTCCCGGAAGATCCCACATGCCGCGGAGCAACTAAGCCCATTCGCCACAACTACTGAGCCCGTGTGCCACAACTACTGAAGCCTGTGCACCAAAACGAAGAGTAACCCCCGCTCACCACAACTGGAGAAAGCGCGTGCGCAGCAACAAAGACCAACGCAGCCAAAAATAAATAAAATTTAAAAAACAAAACAAAACTACGCAATGTACTGAACAACTGTAAAGGTGTGAAGTAAAAACACATGATCATATCAATTATTGCAGAAGAAGCTATAATCAAAATCCAGTGCTATTTCATGATACAAACACTCAAGAAAGTAGGAATAAAAGGAAATTTGTTCAATATGAAAAAGAGTAGTATACAAAGCCACAGCAAACATCATGCTCAATGCTAAAAACTAAAAGATTTACTCCTGAAATCAAGAACAAGCCCAGTAAGCTGGCTTTCACCACTGTTAATAATGTACTTGAAGTTCTACCCAGAGTTTTGAGGAAAGAAAGAAAAGGCATCCATGTGTGAATGGAAAAATTAAAACTGTCTATTCACAGAACACAGATCACACCATCTTATATATAAAATTTCCTATAACAACAAAAAATTATTTGACTAGTCAATAATTCAGCAAAGTTATAGGAAAAAAATGTCAATTCACAAAAATCATCTTATACGTATACACTAGCAATAAATAATCTGAAAAGAACTTATGAAAACAATTCCATTTTAAATAATGTCAACATTAATATTTAGGAAATATATTTAATCAACATACAAGACTTGCTTTTATGTATCTAAAGTTGTCTGTATGTTTGAAATTACTGGAAAGTAAATTACTTTTCAAAACACCATGTCAAAACCATGCCAGAAAAGCAGAGAAAACATCAAACTTCCATATAGAGGCCAAACCTTACCCAGATCCAGTTCACCCAAAGTCCACATGTAATTTAGAAACTATATTAGGACTTCCCAATATAAAGGACTTCCCTTTCTTCCCTGTTGTGGATGACCTGGATGTGGTAGAAACAGTGGGATTTTGGAATTCCAATTTTCCACATCATTCCACCAAAAAACTATTAGAAATAATAAATGTAAAGATGCAAAATCAACACACAAAAATCAATTGCATTTCTAAACACTAATAATGAACCATCAGAAAGAGAAAAAAACCCTATTTACAATTGCATCAGAAAGAACAAAATACCAAGGAATAAATTTAACCAAGGATGTGAAAGACCTGCACACTGAAAACTTTAGACATTGATGAAGAAATTGAAGAAGACACAAATGGAAAGATACCCCGTGGTCATGGAATGCAAGAATTACTGTTGCTAAAATGCCCATTCTACCCAAAGCAATGTACACAGTGAATGCAAGCCCTCCTGAAATTCCAATGGTATTTTCCACAGAAATAGAGCAAATCCTCCTAACATTTGTGTGGAACCACAAAGGACCCCGAATAGCCAAAGCGACCCTGAGAAAGGAGAACGGGCTGGAGGCATCTCCCTCCTTAACTTCACAGTCTATTGAGAAGCTACAGTCACCAAAACAGTGCAGAATTGGCACAAAAACAGGCACAGGGACCAGAGGAACAGGACAGAAAGCCCAGAATTAAATCCACACGGGTGGGGTCCGTTAATTTATGACAAAGGGCCAAGGACACACCAAGGGGTAGGACAGCCCCCACAATAAACAGTGCTGGGAAAACTGGACACCCCATAACTCATACCGGCTACACTGAACACCAAACCGGCTACACCGCACACTGCATACCGGCTACACTGCACACCAGCTTTCCACATCAAGCCCCTCTGGGTCTTCTGAAAACAGACCCCCCCCCCCCACCTCCAGCAGTCAGTCACCCACAGGAAGCTTCTCCTCACTTCTCAATTTTCCTCACCTTTTCCTGCCAGCGTCGTCTGGGTCGTCAGGAAACCCAGCTCCCGTCAGCGTGGACGCAGCCCCACTTTGTCCTGAAGCCGAAACCCCAGCAAGTCCTAAGGAGACTGAGCTCTTGTCAGCAGAGAAGCTGACCCCGTCGCCCCAGCCAGAGCTCCCGCAGGGCCTGCGGAAGAACAACTCTCAGCTGCGCTCAGAGCCGAGCCGGCAGAGAAAGCGCATGCGCTGTGGGTCAGAGAGGCGAGCTCAGCGCCACCCTGTGGTCAGTGCGGGAAGTGCAGGCCGTGCCTCCCTCCCAGGTCACTGGAGACAGCACCCCCTGCTGGCAGAACTGCTGAATCCATTACACTGTGGAAATTCAAACTGAAATGGAGACAATATCCCATAACTTTTCTAAAAATAGTTAAAGAACAATGAATTGGAAACCATATGGAATGAAATAAATGTAGACGCAAACTTTACAACTTACACCAAATTCACTCAAAATTATTCATGGACAAATTTAAAATGCAAAACTATTCAAAATTATAGAAGAAAACATAAAAGAAAATTGACATGAGCTTGGGTTTGATCATATAGTTCACAAGCTTTGTGGTTTTAACACACAACACAAACAAGCGACCCAGAAAGAAAAAAAAGGGATTCTGTGGACTTTATAAACTTAAAGATTTCTACTGGGTGAAAAACCCCATTTAGAAAATTAAAAGAGGGACTACCCTGGTGGCGCAGTGGCTAAGAATCCGCCTGCCAATGCAGGGGACACAGGTTGGAGCCCTGGTGGGGGAAGATCCCACATGCTGTGGAGCAACTAAGCCTTTGCACCACAGCTACTGAGCCTGCACTCTAGAGCCCATGATCTGCAACAAGAGAAGCCACTGCAACGTGCAGCAACAAAGACCCAACACAGCCAAAAATAAATAAATAAAATAAATAAATTTACATTAAAAAAACTCCAAAGCTCAAATTACCAGTGTCAGAAAGGTAGAAGGTCATCACTACAGTCCTCTCAGACATTAAAAGGATTATAAAGGAATATATACTTATAAATTGAAAAACTTACATGATGTGGACCAATTCTTTGAAAGATATAAATAAAAACTCAAAGGAAAATACATAAACTGAATAGTCCTATTTCTATTAAAGAATTTATATTCACAGTTGAGAACCTACAAACAACAACAAAAAAAACACCATCTGTGAATTCTGCCAAGCATTTAAAATAGAAATAGTATTAATTCTACAAATCTTTTCCAGAACATAAAAGAGGAAGAAACACTTCCTATCTCATTTTATGATACCAGCATGACTTTAACACCAAAACCAGAGAGCAATATTATATATAAAAAAAAAATCAATATCCCTCATAAACACAGACACAAAAATCCTCAACAAAGTATTAGCAAACTGAATTCAACAATGTATATAAAGGATAATACATCATGACCAACTCAGGTTTATCCCAGGAAGGCAAGGCTGCGTCAGCATTTGAAAATCAATCAATGCAATTCACCATATTAATAGACTAAAAAAGAAAAACCATATGATCATCTCAACTGACACAAAAAAGCATGTGACAAAATTTAACATCCATTCCTGGGCAAACTAGGAATAAAAGGGATGGCATCACAGGAAAGGAAAATAAAGAAGAAAAAGAAAAACAAAACCCAAAACATGGTGCCTGCCAGCTCCCATTCCTGGAGAGAATCCCGCCAGGCCTCTGCCCCTCAGACCAATGCTTTTAACTAGGGAATGAGTCTCCTTCACACCCAAGTCTGGGCACTGTTCAAAGGGCTGCCTCTGCGCTGGGCCCTGGGGCGCAGGAGTCTGCACGTGGGCCTAAAAGAGCCGTTCCTCAGCTGGCTGGGCCCCGCCGGTCTTCAAAACCAGATGCTGGGGGCTCTTCTCTCAGGAGCCGGTCTTAACAGTTGGGCTGCCAATGTGGGGTAGAACCCTCAGCTCCCCAGGGAGAGGCTCCGGGTTTTGAGTTCCCTCCCGGTTGTGGGCCGCTGGGCCACGGGTGGGGTTAATGGGAAGATCGTGTCTCTGCCTTTCCTACCCCCTTCAGTGTGCCTTCCCTCTCATTTGCCCGATGGGAAAGGGTCGATCTGCCAGTTTTTAGGTTTTTTTCAGAAGAAACTTTTCCATGTACAGCTGTAGAGTCGGCATGTCTGCAGGAGGAGGTGGGTTTAGGATTTCCTACACTGGAACCTTGAACCAGATCCTAGACAACTCATGTTTCTTATCATTTTTGAGCCACAGACAGATCCCCAGATAATCTGATGAAAGCTCTGGGCCCTCTCACAGGAAAATACATACACACACATATGTAGGGTAGTTCACAAACAATCTCTGGAGGTTATGAAACCCTTGAAGGCCTTCCAGGGCCTTCCAGGAACCACAGGGCCCAGCATGAAGCCCCATCCCAGGGACTCGGCGCTACATTCCCCCCATGCCTTTCCACAGAACTACAACGCTCTAGGGCCTCCTTTCCACCCTTTAAAGCCCATGTCTCTTCCCACCTTCCCTAAACCTTCTAACAACCCCACCCTGAGCTGATCTGCCCCTCCGCAGAATCCTTCATCTGCACAAGCCATGTGGTTCTAGGATTATCATAGACCCCCTGCTTTTCTTGTCCAGGATTTAATGTTGTCTCCAGAGGATAAACTTTGCACACAATAGGTTCTCAGTTTTGTAATCTCTCAGTATTGTTTGGCTTAACCCCCCAGGTATACCTCACAGAGGCTAGTCTTTGAATATCCCTTAACTGGCATTTCTCATGCACCGTAGAACATGGTCCTGAGCTTTGATTACTCTGGGAAAATGTTACTGGGGCTCGGCACAAAAATAGCCTTTGGGAGGAAGGTTAAAACAACTGGGTAGGGAATCACATCTCCTTTAACATATCAGAGGTAAGCATTGCCTTTAACCAAAACACAGACTATTTTTCTTGTATTTTTCCTTTCTTCACACTGATATACAAACTGAGGCACACAGATATTTGCTCCTAGTCCCATAACATATCTCTGAAGCCCAAACTGGATTGAAAGTGGACAGCAGTGGCCCTTTCAGTTTCTAAAATGCTACTAAGTAAAAACAATACAAAATGTCAAACACCAAGAAGCACATCGCAGCGTCTAGGTAATCCCTTCCTCGATGTGTAAACGGAATTAAAGCCGAGGGGTCGTATCTGACCAAAGAGAAAGTACTCACCTAGGGCACATGGAGCCAGCAGGAAGAAAGGTTTACTAGCTCCGGGATGCAAAGCAGGAGGGAGGCAGGAGCGTTCCCCTGACAACAAAGAAAGAACTTTGGAAAAGCGTGGGATCACTCTGCTTCACTCGGTTTGGGGACGAGAGCCCCAATCTCCTAAGTGCCTGAGGCTAGGGTAAACTCAAGGTGAAAATAAGAGCTGCCTCGCCCCCCGCCGCCCCACCCCGGGAAGCTGACGGAGCTTTAGCATGAGGCTGAGCTGTCTGCCAGGGTCCCATGAAGGCACAGACTGAGATTAGGGCTTCTAGGATGAGGCAGGTCTGGATTTGAGTCTCATTTCTACAACTTCTAACTTCTGACCCTAACCCTAACCACCGTGAATCCTCGCGCTTGCGATGCCGGAGTCGACGGGTTCTGTGACTGTGGGAAGAGGGCCGCTGGGAGGGGCCATAATGGAGGAGGCACTGAGGATGATCCCGGCCGTGAATGGAGAAGACTCCCTCCTGCCACATTTGCCTCCAAGACAACCAGCTCTGTCACCATGTTCTTTCCTCTCCTCACTGCTAACCTGCCAGCCACAGCCTGTCCTTCCTGCCTTCTGAGGTCTGAAACATACCCTCCCGAGGCCCGGAGCTGTGACGCCTGCAGGTCCCGGAGTGAGGGACGGGGACGGGGCAGGAGGGGTGGGAAGACGGCACCGATGCCCATGACCAGGGTGCTCGGCTTCCACCATCCTGCAGGGAAGGCCAACCAGAGCTGTCCCCATGGGAGGACCAGCCTGACATGGAGAAGACGGCCTGGTGTGTGAGCTGCCAAAACGTCCCTGGATGCCTGGCCCCGTGAGGCCAAGGAGGACTGACTCGCACAGATTCGCCCCCCAGGAAGGCGTTCAGATGCAGCGAATTAAACACCCTGTTGGCTGCGAGATCTATGGAGCATCGGGGCACATTGCAAGCTGGTCTCAGACCCTGCTTTGCCCTTTCCAGACCCTGACTTCTGTTCATCAACCCAAGATGGAACCCAGACTCAGTGCACCTTGTCTGCAGTCCTGCAGGTGGCTATGGCAACCAGTCCTGCTCCACCAGCTGCCTGGAAACCAGCCCAAGCTCGCCCTTATCAGCAACCCCCTTCCTTCCGATCAGGACTCATGTGAGCCCTACTGAAGGTGGGGGAGCCCTCCCTGCCCCCAGCTCGGTGCGGTAATCCATGTCTTCCGCCCTGGTTGACACTGGCTCACCTGCATTGCCTCCAAGGCTCCGGCACAACACGCTGAAACCCTAAAGCACTTACATTTCCAGGTAAGAGAGAAGCATGCCGCCGCACGCTGTGGTTGGTTTTAAAGGCCATTGCTGCCAATAGAGCTTGTCAGAGGAGGCCCTGACCCCTGGGACCCGGTCCTGAAGAAGACCAGTGAGGCTGTAGCTGTCCTGCTGTCTGGTCACTCGCCAAGAGAGCCACCCCATCCTGCTCAGACCGAGAGCAGCTACAAGTTCAAGTCCCAATTTTCACCACGTGGTTCTTCCAGAGGAAGACACAAGGAAGAAGTAGAAAATTAGGTCAGGCTGGGAGACAGGCAAGATATTCCAGCTAAGCACATCCAAGGTGCCACAAAGAGAACACAGGAAATAGCACAGAGGGAGAAACCTGTGAAAACCAAAAGAGCAGACCTGGAAGCCTGTTAGATGCTGGACAGAGACCTCAGCACCTACCCCTCTGGGAGGGATAACCTTGACAGCCCTTGGAACGGGAAAACTGCCTTCCATTCCATCTCACTATACAAGATTTACTCATTTTTCATTCAACAAATGTTTTGAGTAGCTACTGTGTGTAGTACATTGAGTTTAGGCACTGTTATTAAATATATGTGTGTTACATGTAAGAGTAAATATATATATATGTACTGTTAAATATGTACATTGGTCATTTGTCATTATCAAACACATTTACACATTTTTGTGAGTTATTCTGTGAAATAAAATTCTTCACTAACTAACCCACATGCTTACAACACAGGAAAAACAATGCTCATAACAATGATATTAAGGCACAATAAGATGTAAATATTAATGGTACCTTAAGACTATCAAAGGAAGATATAACACCTTATATTTTAATGCATTATATGCATTACATATTAGTCTGCTCAGGCCACTGTAACAAAATATCATAGACTGGCTCAAACAACAAATTTACTTTCTCTCAGTTCCGGAGGCTGGAAGTTCAAGATCACAGTGCCATCAGTGCTGGTTTCTGGTGAGACCTCTTTTCCTGGCTTGTAGATGGCTGCCTTCTTGCTGTGTCCTCACGTGGCCTGTCCTCTGTGTGGATGGGGAGAAAGACCTTTGGTGTCTCTTCCTCTTCTTATAAGAACACGAGTCCTATTGGAGTAGGGTCCTGCTCTTATGACCTTATTAACCTTAATTATCTCCCTAAAGACCCTATCTCCAAACAGTGACATTGGGGATTAGCACTTCAACATATGAATTTGGGGGGACATGATTCAGTCCATAACACATAATACAAGGAAAGTCATAATCTATTCTATACAAAGCATACATGGGAAGGAAATTCATATGTATGATGTGCCATTTATAAGACAGGTTTAATTATGGCCAACTTATCCAAGGTGATAAAATTATTAAAGCAGAGAATTAGTGATCAAATATTGATCTGATTCCAAAATCTATGTTGTCTTCATTATACAAACTAGGATAGATTTATTGTAAAAACAGTGGCAATTCTTCTATGCCCTTTGCAACGTGACTTTGAAGCTCTTCTTTTCAGGAGGTAGAGACTATTCCCCCATCCCTTAAATCTGAGTCATTAAGACTTACTGTGGTCAATAGAATGCGGGAGAAGTGGTGATGTGCCAGTTTCCAACTTAGGGCCAAAAAACCTTGTGTACTTTTGCTCCAACTCAGAACAGTGTCATTGCCTTGTGAACAAGCCCAAGTAGCCTCTGGAGGATGGGAGACAGTGTGGAGGAGGGCCATGCTGAGGCCAGCTGAAGCCACCCTAGACCAGCCTACAGCCAGCCAACCACAACATCCGAGAGCCCAGCCAAGACCTGAGGTCCATCTCTGACCCATAACTGACTGCAAACTCATGGTGGAGCAGGAGGACTCCTCTACAATACATACTTATTGTTTTAAGACACTGAGTTTGGGCGTGTGGGGGGGTTGTTATGCATCAGTAGCTAACTGATACACAGTCTATCTTTTGTTGAATTCTAATTCCCTTATATTGCCGCAGGGTTATAATATATGGTGCCTTTCTGTTAGCCAGTGTATATACATAATTATAGTTATAATGTATCGCATTCCTCAACCTCTAGGCCTGTGAGACATGATTGTTAGGGCTGCTCACATAAGCACAGTATTTACCTATTGTCAGGATGGAGGGTCTCCAGAAAACAGAATCATCGATGGATACAACTTACTCTGACAATGCTTCCTGAAAGTCAGTCAAAATTTTAGTTGCCTTCTAAGTAACATGTTACAGTCCTAGAGCTCACATTACAGGGTTTTCTCCGCCTCCAGGTCCACCATCAGAAAGTAGCCACAGTAAAGCAGAGACTAACAAGACACAGCACTCAGCCCCAGAAAATGGAGGCCCATATACAGCAGTGGAACATCTGATATCATGGTCCTGTGTTGCATCCCTTTAGAAGTGGACAGTACAGACTTGGTGGGAGATAAGGACAATCATCCAGAACCTGAGCCGAGCTGTAGTTCTAGCTCTGCCCCCAGCAGCTCTGTGACCAAGGGCACCTCACTCTAAGTTCTTTGAAGCTTAAAAATGAAATGGTTGAACTTTTCTAGGGACTTTTTCTATTTTAATGTGCTATAGTTTCTAAGTCTTTATTCTAAATTGTCTTTTAAAAATATTTAAAATTTCCACCAAACTTCCCTATTTCACAAAAGTTCTCTTTGTTGCCTCCTATATTTTTCTTGTACAAATAAAAGGGTGAACATCTATGGGTTGCTTACAACAGACACCATTGCAAACTCTTCACAAGACCTATTTTCTTTAGTCCTCACAACAACCCTAGGAGATCAATACTATCATTATTGTTTCCATGTTATAGGTGAGGAAAGTGAGGCTTAGAGAACAAAGTAATTTGTCCAAGTTCTCAAGACCACTAAGTTGCAAAAATTTATTTTTAAACCAATTAGCATGACTCTAGACCCCCAAATTCACCACTGTGTTGTGCCACCCCTCTCTCCATACTGCCCCCATTCAAGCCACCCCATCAACATGCAGGCTGTACCTTGGGCAATTATTTGTCTATTATTTTATAACGTAAGTAGAGGAAACAAGGAAAATGGAAAATTTCAGTAGAAAGTCTCTTTCTTATATGGCTGGAAGAAGATATAGTAAGAAAAGATGATTAATGAGCAATGGGATAACCAGTCCTCAAGCTCTAAAAACAATACCCAGGTAAAGATCCATATTTTTGGTTCATGACCTTTGCTTTATCAAATATTTATATACATTTAAACATCATTCTTAAGCACATTAGAAAAAATGATCTACTTATAACTCATCTGACAATGAACACTTGGGGACAGAGAAAAATTGCAACCTGGCACCAGGCACAGTATCTGGTACATAGATCCCAGTGAGCGCTGGTTTGATGAATGATTCTTTAACAATGTTCTTCACCTGACAATAGGGAGACTGTGCATAACTACAGCTTCTGCAGCACTCTTCTTATTCCCAATCTTCAGGGCCTCTAGACCCGCAGCTAGCCTGGGAACTTTTCCACTTACGAAAAGAATTTACCAAATGTTGACCGTTGTCACTGCCACCAGCCTGCTGCCAAGGCCAGAGTTCCCCCACACTTCTGTAGTTTCTTTTTTTTTTTTAATGGATTTTATTTATTTATTTATTTATTTATTGGCTGCGTTGGGTCTTCCGTTGCTGCGTGCGGCTTTCTCTAGTTGCTGCGAGCCGGGGCTACTCTTCGTTGCGGTGCGAGGGCTTCTCATTACGGTGGCTTCTCTTGTTGCGGAGCACGGGCTCGAGGCACACGGGCTTCAGTAGTTGTGGTGCACGGGCTTAGTTGCTCTGCGGCATGTAGGATCTTCCTGGACCAGGGCTTGAACCCGTGTCCCCTGCATTGGCAGGCAGATTCTTAACCACTGCGCCACCAGGGAAGCCATCCCCCACACTTTTGGTTGATGGTCCCTGCATTTGGTTGCCATTGATAATTAAGATTTATGGAGTTCCCATATTCACTCCTCATTCCTTCTTTTACTATTAAAAAAAATCATTGGAAATTTTATAACTATAAGCCTTTGGGGTACACAATATATAAATAGGTATAGTTCCTGCCAAAGTGAATATTCTAAATCCTCAGTACAGAGTCCAGGACGGAAGACAAGTTTTAGTCAGAACACTCAAGGCAGGTGTCCCGCGTGAGTGAGGGTGGACAGTTTGCTACTGTATGAAAGTTCACGTCCTCCCACACACTGGCTGCCGGGCAGCCCCAGACACTCCCCTCTCAAACTTGGCAGGACATCTGTTTGTGAAATCAAGGACAAAGATCAGGTCCACACAAGACGATGGTTCTCAGTGATTCTAAATTACACCAAATCGGGGTAATTATGAAGCCAAATTATTTTCCATTGTCTGAAGGGAGTTAGAGGGTTTGGAGAGAATAAGACAAGAAGGAAATTGGTTATTCCAAAAGTTATTTTGCCGTTATTCCAAGAGTTTCATCTGGAGAACTTCACTCATACAAAGCAAGAATAAGTGTTTCTCAATGAAGTTGTGAAGGCACTTGGAGAGGCGGGCGGCACCAGGCGCTGAGTTAAAACACCCTCATCCCCGATTATACGAATATGTTAGTTTTCTGCCAAAATGTTCACCTTCTTTTGGCCCTGGCCTGGGTGTAGAAGTGCTGAAATGCATCCCCATAAACCTTAGTTTCTATGCAGTGGGGATGTTGATCGTTCACTTTCCGCTTTATCCAAATGTATAAAATGAAAAGAGATCCCTGTCCTTCCCGTAACTCAACACTTGGTTGATTCAGCCTAGTTTCAGAATCAACTATGAACCTAACCAAAATGAAGAGATTTTGCTTTGCTAAGATTACAGTTTGAACTAATACAGAACCATATGCATTGAAATAAGAAAAGTACTCTCAGTTCTGGATCCAACGCTATCAGTCTCTTCCATTCTCTGGGTTTGTGATTTATACTCAGTAAAGACCTTATTATTTTTTTTTTTTGCGGTACGCGGGCCTCTCACTGTTGTGGCCCCTCCCGTTGCGGAGCACAGGCTCCGGACGCGCAGGCTCAGCGGCCATGGCTCACGGGCCCAGCCTCCCCGCGGCACGTGGGATCCTCCCTGACCGGGGCACGAACCCGTGTCCCCTGCATCGGCAGGCGGACTCTCAACCACCGCGCCACCAGGGAAGCCCCAAGACCTTATATTTTGCATGTGTTTTCTTTCAAATGATAATATTTCCCATACTTTTCAAAGATTTTTCCTTTAAAATGAATCACAAGTCTCAACCTATCATATTCAGATTTTACGATTTTATATTCAACATTTAAGAGCTCCAAAACATATTATGCTCTAGAAGCATACTCAGACATGCCTCTACCAGCTTCCATTCCCTAGTTGTTTTTAAATCTATTTCTCTTCGCAATCTCCTCTTAGTCATCAGTGCTTTCCATTTTTATTTTATTTTATTTTATTTTATTATTTTTTTTCTTTTTGTTTGGTACGCAGGCCTCTCACTGTTGTGGCCTCTACCATTGCGGAGCACAGGCTCTGCGGCCATGGCTCACGGGCCCAGCCGCCCCGCGGCATGTGGGATCTTCCCGGACCAGGGCACGAACCCGTGTCCCCTGCATCGGCAGGCAGACTCTCAACCACTACGCCACCAGGCAAGCCCTCCGTTTTTAAATCATTGTTGAGAATTTCTAGCAATAAGTGAAATTCTCAGAGAGAAATTTACTTCTAGTGTAGGTTATCTATTGCTGTGTAACAAACCATCCCCAAATTTAGGGGTTTAAAACGAAAGGAGTCCTTTATTTGCTCATAGCCTTGCAACATGAGCAGGCATAGTGGGGACTCACCTTTGCTCTTCTGGCGTCAGAGTCCCTTGACTGGGCCTGTAGCGGCCGCTCCAGAAACAGCTCAGTCCCGTGGCTGGCGGGTCAGCGCTGGCTGTTGGGGAGTCAGCGGGGCCATGGCGAGGAGCCTCACTTTTCCTTCACATTGGCCTCTTCACGTAACCTCCAGAGCCTCCCTCCTCCCAGCATAACGACTTTCTCAAAAGGCAAGAAGCTGAAGCTGCAGGTATTCTTTAAATATTAACTCCAAAGTTCCGAAACTCCCTTCTTCCATATTTTTATTGGTCAAAGCAGTCACAGACCCACCCCAGGATCCAGGACAGAGACATAAGCTCCCCATGAGAGAAGCACTGTGTGCCCATGGGGAAGAAAGGACTTTTAAAGGTTATTTTTGGACACTAGGTCCCTCTAGCCACAACAATCCAAGTCCTTCCCATACAAAAAACACACTAACCCCTCCCAAATCCCAGAAGTCTTGCCCTCATGAGGCGTGAACTCTAATTCCAGGATCTTGTGATCCATATCTCAAGATAAATCTCTTCCTTTGTGGTTCCTTGGATGCAACTTCTTGGGTAGTTTATCTTAATTTGAAGACCTGAGAGCTAAGGAGACAAACTATCAATTTCCCAATGTGAGAAAGGCAGAGGGTGTCTCATTCCAAAGGGGGCAGGGGGAGGGAGGAAGCACATAGTCCAGAGCCACCCTGAAATCCATCTGGACTCACAGCACCAGTTCCTTGATTAGGGCCCAGTGCTGCCGCCCAGGGGTGGTTCTCTGTCATTCTTGGCTCCATTCTCTGAATCATCCTTCCTTTCCCATAAGAAATGGCCCATGCTGTAGCTGAGAAATTTCTCAGCCTGCTTCCTGCTGATAGGAGCTTGAGAGCCCAGAGTCCCCTTTTTATTATAAACTGTATAAATTTTCCCTTTCAGTCCAAGATGATACAATTTCTTCAAAACATTTGTGCATTTCTTATGTATAAAATTAGACAAAAGTCGCAACCACACTCCATTAGACAGAGGCCATGCCACATTTTTTTCTGAGAAAGGTGCTTTTTCTACCTTGAGCTCCATGTAAGACTGATATGGAAGAAAGACCTTGAGATTCTTAGAAGCCCGTTTGTCTAGCTGACAGCTGTACAGGCATGGCCTTGATATTCTTAGAACTGTTGTGCAGTGTAAAGACACCACTTTAAGTCTCTTGTGTCTGATCTAAGGCTACTTTACTCTGAAGGTATGTTATGCTGGAGGTGCTCTGGATTTTATCTCTTCCTTAAGGCCATTTATTACTTTCAGAATATCTTGCTATCTGGAGAGAGGCTGAGCATGAGAAATTGTTTTATTTCCAACATGGTAAATCCTGGCTCATTTATATTTCTTCTAAACTCTGCTTGAAAGGTAAACAGTTGCCTCTGCCCATCTAGCTCTCCCTGTACTTTATTACAAACAGCTGAAAGGAGCCAGTCAGCGTTTTCAAATTCCTCCTTAGTCAGATCCATGAGCTCATTCAGTATCTATTCTAACTTCCTTGTTGCTGAGGCCCACAATTTCGGGCCTCTCACTGTTGTGGCCCCTCCCGTTGCGGAGCACAGGCTCCGGACGCGCAGGCTCAGCGGCCATGGCTCACGGGCCCAGCCTCCCCGCGGCACGTGGGATCCTCCCTGACCGGGGCACGAACCCGTGTCCCCTGCATCGGCAGGCGGACTCTCAACCACCGCGCCACCAGGGAAGCCCCAAGACCTTATATTTTGCATGTGTTTTCTTTCAAATGATAATATTTCCCATACTTTTCAAAGATTTTTCCTTTAAAATGAATCACAAGTCTCAACCTATCATATTCAGATTTTACGATGTTATATTCAACATTTAAGAGCTCCAAAACATATTATGCTCTAGAAGCATACTCAGACATGCCTCTACCAGCTTCCATTCCCTAGTTGTTTTTAAATCTATTTCTCTTTGCAATCTCCTCTTAGTCATCAGTGCTTTCCATTTTTATTTTATTTTATTTTATTTTATTATTTTTTTTCTTTTTGTTTGGTACGCAGGCCTCTCACTGTTGTGGCCTCTACCATTGCGGAGCACAGGCTCTGCGGCCATGGCTCAGGTTCCTTGGATGCAACTTCTTGGGTAGTTTATCTTAATTTGAAGATCTGAGAGCTAAGGAGACAAACTATCAATTTCCCAATGTGAGAAAGGCAGAGGGTGTCTCATTCCAAAGGGGGCAGGGGGAGGGAGGAAGCACATAGTCCAGAGCCACCCTGAAATCCATCTGGACTCACAGCACCAGTTCCTTGATTAGGGCCCAGTGCTGCCGCCCAGGGGTGGTTCTCTGTCATTCTTGGCTCCATTCTCTGAATCATCCTTCCTTTCCCATAAGAAATGGCCCATGCTGTAGCTGAGAAATTTCTCAGCCTGCTTCCTGCTGATAGGAGCTTGAGAGCCCAGAGTCCCCTTTTTATTATAAACTGTATAAATTTTCCCTTTCAGTCCAAGATGATACAATTTCTTCAAAACATTTGTGCATTTCTTATGTATAAAATTAGACAAAAGTCGCAACCACACTCCATTAGACAGAGGCCATGCCACATTTTTTTCTGAGAAAGGTGCTTTTTCTACCTTGAGCTCCATGTAAGACTGATAAGGAAGAAAGACCTTGAGATTCTTAGAAGCCCCGTTTGTCTAGCTGACAGCTGTACAGGCATGGCCTTGATATTCTTAGAACTGTTGTGCAGTGTAAAGACACCACTTTAAGTCTCTTGTGTCTGATCTAAGGCTACTTTACTCTGAAGGTATGTTATGCTGGAGGTGCTCTGGATTTTATCTCTTCCTTAAGGCCATTTATTACTTTCAGAATATCTTGCTATCTGGAGAGAGGCTGAGCATGAGAAATTGTTTTATTTCCAACATGGTAAATCCTGGCTCATTTATATTTCTTCTAAACTCTGCTTGAAAGGTAAACAGTTGCCTCTGCCCATCTAGCGCTCCCTGTACTTTATTACAAACAGCTGAAAGGAGCCAGTCAGCGTTTTCAAATTCCTCCTTAGTCAGATCCATGAGCTCATTCAGTATCTATTCTAACTTCCTTGTTGCTGAGGCCCACAATTTCAGCAGATGTTCCACCACCATATCGCATGGGTCTCCTTTTCCCATTCTTCTTATAAAAATGTTCTCCCTGTCCTTCAAGCCTTCACTAATAGTCTCTTTGGAAACTTTCAGTCCTCTGCCCACCACTCAGACCGAAAGCCACCTTTTTTAGGTTTCTGTTACTTGAGCATCCCGTTTTTAGCTATCAAATTCTTCAGTCGGAGTTGGAAAGCCGTTATGAGTATTAAGGAGTATTATGATGTGTTGTAGTAAAAGAGCCTACAAAATTGCAGAAAAAGCTGGAGAAGCAGGAATCTGAAGGGGAGTCGGAGGCCAGAGTGAAATCACAAGCAGCCCTCCTGAAGGCTGCCAGGGCGGGTCACCAAAGGGAACAGGCAACGAGTCTAGTAAATGGTAAGCTTGGGCCTTCCCTGGTGGCGCAGTGGTTGAGAATCTGCCTGCCGATGCAGGGGGCACGGGTTCGTGCCCCGGTCCGGGAAGATCCCACATGCCGCGGAGCGGCTGGGCCCCTGAGCCGTGGTCGCTGAGCCGGTGCTCCTTAGTCAGATCCATGAGCTCATTCAGTATCTATTCTAACTTCCTTGTTGCTGAGGCCCACAATTTCAGCAGATGTTCCACCACCATATAGCATGGGTCTCCTTTTCCCATTCTTCTTATAAAAATGTTCTCCCTGTCCTTCAAGCCCTCACTAATAGTCTCTTTGGAAACTTTCAGTCCTCTGCCCACCACTCAGACCGAAAGCCACCTTTTTTAGGTTTCTGTTACTTGAGCATCCCGTTTTTAGCTATCAAATTCTTCAGTCGGAGTTGGAAAGCCGTTATGAGTATTAAGGAGTATTATGATGTGTTGTAGTAAAAGAGCCTACAAAATTGCAGAAAAAGCTGGAGAAGCAGGAATCTGAAGGGGAGTCGGAGGCCAGAGTGAAATCACAAGCAGCCCTCCTGAAGGCTGCCAGGGCGGGTCACCAAAGGGAACAGGCAACGAGTCTAGTAAATGGTAAGCTTGGCCTCTGTGTCTGGCCTGACCATGTGTCTGGATCACCGGGGGAGAGCCAGACCAGCAGTCAGGATGAAGGCCTGACACCAAGGGAGAGACAAGGCCAGGACGACCTTCAGAACAGCCCCTGCCTACTTCTCAATCCCATGCAACTTTCTCCTTTAGCCAACTCTGACCTGGAGTCACACAGTAAAGGGGGTTCTGCAAAACACAGTTCCAATTTAGCCCAGTTGATGTAGTGCAAAACCACCACACTCACTTTTAAAACCAAGGAGACCTGGATCTATGTCAAAGTTTCAAAATGTTCTCTGGACTATTCTGCGTATCAAAAGCGTTCACAGTAGTAACCAGTTTGTTTCTGTTTTTTCACGTCTGAAGTGAGGTGATCCTTGGGAAAAAAGCCATCTTGACCAGCAGATGAGAAATACAAACTCTCTCGGATGTGCTGAAACGTGTGTAGAAAGTTGTCCTTCTTGAAATTTTGTCACTGCCGTAAACTAAGCAAGACAACATTTTCCTATGATGATCTCAGGCCAACTTATGCTTCTGTGGTCCCATTTTTATATTATACAGCAATCTTACCAAAGGAAATTACAGTGAAGTGGGGTGACAAGAGAGGAATGGTGCGAGTTATATTTTCATTATTCTTAAATGCAGGTTGGATCACAACACTTTCTCACCAGTAGTCTTTCAGTGACCACCCTCGCTTTCCGAGCTCTGTCCAGCCTTGACCTTCAGCCGCAGGTGTACAGCTCAGAACCGCTGGGCTCTCTTTGTGATCCAGGCCCCATGCTCTGTCCATGCTCCTTCCCCTTCCTGGTGCCCCTTCCCATCCTCTGCAACAACCCCACCCCATTGATTCAATGCACCCTTCTTTCTGCTTGGAAGTTTCCTACTCCTCATTCCAGATCCTGCTCCACATCACTTCCAGGAAGCTTTCCTGGATCCCACAAGCCCCGTCTGGTCTGATTTACCCATATCTATTTTATGGTGCATGTTACATTCCAGTAGAGAGCAGACTCTGTCTGACTCAGACCTAGCTAATGAGTGCCAGGGGGCAGATATAGGTCTTATTCTTCATTACAAGTTCAGCCAGAGGACAAGACTGGCACACAGATCTTCATAAATATTGGTCAAGTATGAATGTTCTGATACGTGGGTAGTGGGAAGGACAGATAAATAAATAAACAAGAAAATCCATGCGTAAATGAGTAAGCATTTCCTCTGAGCCTTGCCCTGTGCCCTAACTGCCAAAAACACCAGCCAGAATTAATGTGAAACCCTGAGATGACCAGCAGAGCTGGGCTAAGGAGCAGGAGGGCTCCATGACTACCCAGCTTCCCTGAGCAGCAGTTCCTGGGAAATCAGGAGGGGCTGACAGGCAGACAATGACAATCTAATGGCAAAACCCACAATTCTACCAGAAAGACAGATGTGTGAGTGTTTCCTTCCCACCCTGGATTACTTCTGTGCCATACAATAAATGTACTGCAATTGTCATCCATGGGGACTGAGCTGTTTCTTCCACACGGCTGGCCCCAGGGAGAGCTGCATTTCCTTAAATACACCCGTGAGAAGATGGGGCCTGTAGAATCTGACTCAGACGTGACTATCTACTGTACCCCTAGTCCCAGCCATGTACCCACGTGCACACTCACACCCAAACACGCCCACACAGCGTGGTCCTCCCCCTACATCCACCGGGTCAAAAACTGGCAAACCAGAGGACGAAACCCAGAAAGTTCTGATGCAGACAGAACTCCTAAGATCTTAAAGCCATATGGGAAACTATGAGTCAAGACAAATCCCACTCCTCACTATTGATTTTTAAAATTTATTGTAAATGCAGCCTGCTATCACTGTGAGGAAAAAAACCATTTAAAACCTGTATGAAATCAATAGAAAACTTATTTCATTACCTGCCTCCATAAACGATTATTCCCTGGTGTCCACCATTGCTGTGTGGCATCTTTCACCACACCCCATGTGTGTATTACATACACATAGATGTGTGTCTTGAGTGCAAACATAAGCAAATTGTATATACTGCTAGGCAGCTTGCTCTTTCTGAATGTTGCAGATTTACAGAATTCTTTTATTTTCATTCCCTTCCTTCATACCCTCTTCAGCCCAGTCATACACTCACACAGACACACACAGACACACACAGAGACACACACACACATGTGTATGTTTAGTTTTTCCATTGCGTGCTTTACCAATTTGGTGTTTTCTGCATCTTGCTTTTCTGACACAACAATATCAGGAAATATCAACTAGTTTAGCTGTAGTTCATTCTTTTTAACGGCTGGATTATTCCATTCCAAAATGCCATAAATATTCTGTGGTGTGGACACGCCATAATTTTAAAAATCATTTCTCACTTGATGTATGTTAATTTTCTGTTTGTTGTTACTGCAACCAATGCTGCAATCGATACCTTAGTTGTTAGATTGTTTTCTCAGAATGATGTAACAATTCTAATTTCCTCCAGCAACACATGTGACTGTCCTTTCCACATAACTCCCAACAGGAGTAGTAGTTATGACCATTTTTATTTTCACCAATCCAATTATGCCTTTATTTTCCACTTCCCTGACTGAGGCTGAACCAAACCTTTTATATATTTACTGATTTCTTAGGTCTACTCCTCTGCGATTGGCCTGTTCACAGTCTTTGACCTCCTTCTTATTACATTGTTTGTCTTTTTTTTTTTTTTTTTTGCGGTACACGGGCCTCTCGCTGTTGTGGCCTCTCCCGTTGCGGAGCACAGGCTCCGGACGCGCAGGCCCAGCGGCCATGGCTCACGTGCCCAGCCTCTCCGCGGCATGTGGGATCCTCCCGGACCGGGGCACGAACCCGTGTCCCCTGCATCGGCAGGTGGACTCTCAACCACTGCGCCACCAGGGAAGCCCCATTGTTTGTCTTTTTATTACCAGCTTGTAAGATACTTTTATATATTTGTTCATCCAACCGTACTTATTAAATACATACTAGAGCAGGCACTCTTCCAGGCACTGAAGAAACAGACAAAAACCCCTGCCTGTACGTGGCTTCCACTTGGATGTGGGAAGACAGACAGACAGATGGTCAGGAAATTACCTCATGTCTGATGGAGTCGTGCTGCAGGAAAGGCAAGGCCAGAAGAGAGTTGGGAAATGCCCAAGGCAGTCTCTACCTGACTTAGGCTTTAAAAAATTTTTTATCTGAAATTATAATTTGTCATTTTACTTTATGGGATCTTTTTCCTTACAAATTTTAAAGAGGGCAGATGCTTTTTAAATATATTTATACCTTCCAGGTTTCTTAAGTTGATTTAAAAAAAGCTAGCAAAGTAATTTCACACTTACCGTTTTCTTGATTACTCCCAGATATTTATTATTCCACGTAAATTTTATCATTATTTTATGCAATTCAAAAAAATTGGGATTTTAATTGGAATTACATTAAAGTTATTTATTAGTTTGGGGGGTCACTGATAAGCTCACATTGTCTTCATATCTAAAAACACAGTAAATATTTTAATGTTTTCATATCTTGCTTTATCCTTCAAAAAGATTTTATTTTCTTCATATAGCGTCTATAGTTTAGTATTAAATTTAATTCCTAATCATTTCCTCATTTTTCATACTATGAATTGGAATTCTTCTTCCTATCTCAATTCATTACTTATTTTTGCTGGTTAACCAAAAAAAAAAAAAGTGTTTCATATTTATTTTTTATCCAATCACCTCACCAAAATTCCATAATAATTATGTAAGTTTTTATTATTGAATTTTCTATGTATAAAATATCAGCAAAAGCACACTACTGATATTTTATCTCTTCTAATACTTTACTATCTTCTCTTATCCCATTAACTAGGCCTATGGAAACAGCATGGGAATATAATGAAGACAGTTGGCATCTTGTTCCCAAATGAGAAGTTGCAATTATTGTGCAAAGAGAAAGGTATGTTGGTGGAACCAAGACACAGATTGTAAAGCTGTCTCTTAAGCCACACATGTAACTTCAGCTCACATTTCATTGGCCAAAGCATGTCGTGTGGCCAAGCCAGACTTCAGTAGATGGGAAATACATCCCTCTCTTAGAGAAGAGTGACTAGGGGGTACCGTAGAAAGGGTCCTTTTGCGGGGGGGGGGCAGAAAATATTTTGAACAGTAATACAATCTACCACAATAGTCTATATCAGATAGCAAACTACAGCTGTAGCCAAATTCTATTTTTGCATGGCCTGTGAGCTAAAACTGGTCCTTATATTTTTAAATTGTTGGAAAGTGTTTAAAAAAAAAGAAAAAAGAGAAAAAAAGGATCGTTCACAAAACATGAAAATTATATAAAATTCAAATGTTTGTGTCTATAAATAAAGTTTTATTTGAACACAGCCATGCTCATTCCTTTGTGTCTCCTGTGGCTGCGTTCACATCACAACAGTAGCTGAGGTGAGTAGTTATGACCTACTTCAAAGTTACCAGCTGCTCCCTTCTGGTGGCCCTTTGTTCAGGTCCTTCTCTCCACACCCGTTCAGCCTCCTTCCCAGGCACCTCCTGTGAAAACCATATTATGTCCCCTGAGGTCCACTTCTCTCAGGACATAAGTAATGACATCAAACTGCAAACATTCCCATGGGGCATGCCACAACACCCATCATGGCTTGGAAGTAATGTGCCATTGCTTTAAGACCCTAGACACCATCTTATTACCACAGGGATCTGAGGTTGTCCAGTAACTACACACATATGTAAAGAACATGTACACCTGTGCGGAAAGAAGGTCCCATTCCCGAGTCAACACCACCAGCTACAGAGCTGGAACTCCAGAGATGCGGGGTTCAGTACCGCCAGACAACAATCCACAAACAGATTTTGTCACCTGAGTTTACTCCATTGGACGTTAAAACATAAATGCTTCTTTGCTTGGTACCTTCAAATAAAAAAATCATCTGCCAGTGGTATGTGGAATTTCCATCCAAGTGTAGATCTTTGTCTGTGGCTGGCTGGGAACCTCTTTGTTTCCAGCTTAAGGAGTGCCTGACTAATCAAAGATTAGTCAGAGATTTTGCAGAGACTGGAGCACACATGCCAACTTTATTATGGACATTCAGCAAAAGAAATACTTTGACACTAAAATTGATTACTTTGACAAATGTGCAGTACATCTTTTGCACAGAAACATAGAAAAGTGACAAAGTGTGATGTATACTGATATCTTAGGAACTAGAAAAACATTAGAGCTGCCACCAGGGTGAATTGAAACTGGTTACTGGATAATTCAAACAAAAACACCCACAGGTGAGAGGGGGTGAGATGAGGAGGCCACAGCACCTGCCCTTAAGGAGCTTATAACGGAGTCAAGAAAACTTTGGGCAAATCATCACAACACAGGGAGGTAAGTGCTGTGTCCCATGTGGCCGGGGTGCTCCCCTCCCTCCGGAAGGAAGGAGGTGGCCACATGGAAGCTTGCACAGGAGCAAGGAGAAGGTGGGAAGAGAGCATTTCAGGGTGGGTGGAGCTGGGTGACTGTGCCAGCCCCAGGCCCCGGAAACTGGAGAGGGAAGAGAAGCCACACCACAAAGGGCATTTCCATGGAGAAGCGCAGCTTTCATGCTATGGATCAGTAGTCTTGGAACATTTTTGCTCACGTGCCCACTAAAAGGATTTTGAAATCCTATATCCCCATGTGCATTTCTCATGGGACATCAAACATTTTTCATCATGTGCCTAAGTAACTGCAAAAGGTATCATTCCTGGCATATTGTACACATTGACATTTAAAAACCATTACATCACATATCCAGGAATGTCTAAATACTATACAATTTGATATCTACCCTGTGATCCCTTTTCAAAAATACATGAAAAATGTGTTCCTAAAAGTAAGAAATTTCACATCAATTTTTTTTTCTTTGCACTTACTGAGGGTAACTTTTTTTTCCTTTGGGAAGCACTTCATCAGATCCCTTGCTTATTTAATGAGAAGCCCAGGCCTGGGAGGGGCATGAGGATGAGACAGGTGGGGGTTAAGCTACTCTGCAGCCATAGTTCTCAAAGCTTCAGGACATCAGGACCAGCTGGAGGGATTGTGAGACTCGGGTGGCCGGATCCCTGCGTCCCTGACACGTTTCCAGGTCATGCTCGTCTGAAGACCAGCTTTAGGAACAACTACTCGACAAAACCAAAGAGGGGTTTTCTTGGGCAGATTTTTTTTTTTTTTTTTTTTTTTTTGGTTGTTCAAGGAGATTTTCTGTTTTTCTCTGACCCACCAAGAATAAAAGGAATTTGGGGAGGCCAAGGATCCAAGCTGCAAAGAACGTAACGTAAAGAATTCTACTCTGAGGGCTCAGCCCTGCACCAAGGTGGTGTCAGGCAGGTGAAGGAGAGACAAAGGGGTCTTTTGGGTAAAGGGGACCAGCCCTAGAACAGAAACTCCACAAAGGTGGCCACTATGTTTGTTAATTGCAAACTGTCGGCACCCACAACGTTGCTGGTCACACAGGAAGCTCTCAACAAATGAGTGAATAAATAGTGCAGCCTGGCTGATGAGCTGAGCTTTCCTGCTTCCATTCTGCTCTTCCCAAGCCTTGCGTCCCACACAGGAGCCTCGCACTGTGGGGTGAGGACTCTCTGCCCGCCCTCTGCCCCCAGCAGTGCAGGAGAGTTCGGCTCGAGATGGACCGAGGCAAAGGTGAGAAGCTGGAGGCAGCAGCTCAGAGCAAGTGCAGGCTGGCAGCAACCTTGGGAACACTGGTTACGAAATCCCAGCAGGAACTGGGGAAGGAGCCAGACTTCTGACAGTATCGCAGAATGGTAGCTGAAGTAATTTATTTGTATATTTAATATTATTTAATATTTTATATTTGGACCTCCAATCAAACACGTTTTAGGCATGAGAGATAGCTCATGGCCTAACAGAATGACACTGGCAGAGTATTTCACCTCCCTGGGCCTTGGTCTCCTTAACTGCAAATCAAAGTTTCTAAACCAAAGGACCTCTGGGTCCCCTTCCAGATCCGAGGTCTGGGATGTGTGAGAGGTTTTTCATTAACAGCAACAGTGATTGGCCCTGGGCATGTGGACTTGCTCTGAAGCAAAGCCAGATGCCTACTTTTTCCTTTTCAGGGGAAGATCCAAAACCAAAAGTGATTGACAGCATGCCCAAGCCAGAACCAGGCATTTACTAATTGGGGAACCATATTGTTCTTCCATATAAAGTAACACAGGTAGGTTGTGCTTTCTGATAGGAATAATCTCTCCCTGGTGAAGACAGGTAGTGCTAAGAGAAGCATTTTAGACAATTTGGCTAAGGGCAAAAGGAGCACCCTGGGATGCTGTGTAATTTAAGCATGGACACTCTCCAAACATCCTCTAAGAGCAGAAACTGCCCTTGCCCCAGCTGCAGACCACTCAGGCGCCATCCGTGATGTTGAGCTAAAGGATCAAAGAGCATTCTTGTTACAGAACCGCCTGCTGCTGTGTGATGAAGGCGAGACACAGACACACTGAGCTTCGCTGAGTGAAAGGGGGCACCGAGAAAAGACAAGTGAGCCCTGGACATGGGCTGAGACGCAGGTGCAGTGCTGGGAGGCTGGGCCGGTATGGCCGGGGGCACGCACCTGACTGCTCTGCAGACTCCTCCCGAGCCGGCTTCTTTTGGACCTGTGTGTCTGTGAAGGAAAGCTTCCGTGTGACCCCTCCCCACCCCCCTCCCATCCCTGGGCCCTGAGACCCAGTAGTAGATCAGGGAGGAGGAGGGAGGGGGATGGGCCCCCTCACAGCTCCTCCTGTGGGGTGACTCTCGGGGGCAGTCACCACATCCTCCGCTCTCCCCTCAGACCCAGGGCTGCAAACGTACAAGCAGGCATGAGTGTCCCCAGGGCCTGTGCTTCCCCGCGGTTCCCTACATGCTCTGTAAACAGTTCTTTCACTCAGCTCTTCTCAAATAGCCCATTTGATGGAGCCTCCATTCCAGGACCACAACAGTTTCCCTGTCTAACGGAAGCTCCGTAATCTGGGAGGGATGTGGGAATACCAGAAAAGTTCAAGAAGAGGAGAGAGTAAGTGGTTACTGGGATGAAGTGAGAGGTGGGACAGTGGAGGGTTCCTTGCAGAAAAGAAGGTGGGGAGACAGTCATCAGGCCTGGGCTCCTTGAAGACTGAGCCAGGGGGCAAGATGAGATGCAGATTGACATCCACTTTGCCTTGGGCAAGTCAGCCTCTCTGGGGTCAGTTTCATCATCTAGGAAACAAGGAGGGCTCTAACTGGATTCCCCGGTGCCCATGCCACTGCAGCTATGACCTACTCGCACTTTATTCTGTGAAGTCCCCCACCCTGAGGGCAGTGCCCTGCACCCAGAGGGGCTCAGGAGCCAATTTCAAAAATAGCCACCACCACTACATCTCCCTCCCTAAATCAATCAACGTGATCCTTCTAACACTCTTCAGCTTCAGGGTGTGACTGGTACCACCCCCCCGCCACCCCCATACACACCAGTCAAAGAACAGGACACGACAAACAAAGGCCAGTCATTGAAGGATTTGCTATGCAAGGCACTTTTTATTCTTGCTACTCATGTTGTCAAAATTCTTACCTACTTTTAATATGCTCCTCTAAATAAAAAATCAAATTCCTTTAGATGGCATGCAAGGTTTTTCATGCTCCAAATATTTTCCTGCATAATTAGAGGGAGATGAGCCAAAAAAGAGAAAAATGAAAGAACTAAAATGGCAAACCTAAACTAAGGGCCTAGCAAACCCTCCCTGAAATCTCTCTTCACTCCTACATGGAGCCGTCCAAGCCTGTACACGGAGGGGACCCCCTCAGACTCGCCTTCTCCAGCACCACTGCCCTCTGCCAGCCTGCCTGGGGCCTGCTCCCTGACCTGCCACCAGCTTTCCCAACCAGCTAATCAGATCTTTGGCAAAGGTTCTGGAAACAGCAGGTCTGAGGGTTGAGGACAGGTGTCTCTTCTTTCCTAGGTGGCTTTCTGGGGGCACTGCCCAGCTTTTACATACTGTTCAACTGCGTGGCCCTGGTGGGAAAGAGGCCCGCAGAACAGCCTCGTGTGGGGCCCAGGGCCGTTGTGGGGCTCAGGAATGTTCACAAACGCTCCGAGGCCTAGAGTGACCCGGGTGCCGGCAGCGCCCAGGAGAACATGCTTCACCTCAGGGACAGGCCAGAGGAAAGACAGTTTATAAAAATGTGTTTCCCTGCCTTCCCAGACTCAGACCTCTGTCCTCAGTCCTCTCCAGACCACTCACGTGGGGACGTCATTCAGCTCAGGGCTGGAGCTGCTATTTTCAGAAATGGCCACTGGTTTGGACTCAGCCCCAAGCCCCAGGTCCACCCTGACTTGGCCCCAGGCCACATTTAAATACTCACACCAATGTGACTGATACCAACGGGAGTCCTCCCCTGCAGGCACTGGCAAACAGAAAGCCAACAATGTTGTACCCTTAAACTGAACAATTTTGCTTTGAATGATGGAGCTCGGGATGGTGGATTCTGTGACGCTTAATGACAGAGGAGAATCGGCAGCACACGAGGTTTTCTTCTTGTGGCGGCCCACGCTCCGCGGGGCCTTGGGCACGCAGCCCCTGTCTCACTGTTTGGCCTTGTGAAACATGGATGATGGGCTTATTCCCTTCTTCTTAAAGAGATTAATGAGCTAAATGTCTGCAAGATGCCTTGAGTAGTTTGCTGAAAATTTTAAAACAAATTCTTCTGAAACCATTTCCTCAAAATCCAATTTTATTGAATTCCTTGGTTGAAAACTAACTCTAAAATGATGTTAAAAAGGAGCAAGGTCACAGGGTCTGCTGTCTGCCATAAACCTTGTCACGAACATTGGAAGCAGCCTTGCCCAGCTGAGCCCGTGGAAATTGTGTCTTAATCCAACCGCTTCTTTTCATTTCTCTGACTTCGCATTACCAGAAATATGCAGTGCGTTTCCAATGACATTTATTCAAGGTTATGACAACAAACAACTGTCTCTCCAGTGATGCATTTGTTCTGTGCGTCCCAGCCCAAGGCCCTTCTCTTGCTTTTCTTTCAAACCTCATTCGTTCTCAGTCATCTTGGCCTGAAAGTTCCTGCTTCAGAGCTGAAAGTAAGTACATTTTCTACTAATTTCTCAGGTTCTTAAGTGCTTTGGGATCATAAAGAGAACACTTAGGGAAAAATCTTGAGAAAAGATTCTATTCAGAATTCCTAATAGCTCATCTTTTAAATTATGGTCTTTCACCTTCCTGTGGGAGTACATTATTTTCTAATGAAACCGTAACAACAAAATCTCTTACTTGTATGTCTAACTAAAGCAAACTTCCCTCCTGATGAATTTCTTAGCTTCTCTACAGTTTTAGTCTCTAAATCATCATCAAGCTCTATTCAGGACTACAAGCAGGTTTTTCCTAATGGGATTAGGAGCGGAAAAAGTCATGTTTCTTTTACCTCCGGAGAGTCACCCTTTTACCCTGATTAACCTCCTGTTTCCATTCTGGCACTGGTGCATAAGCATCTCTGCCATCGACATATACATGTGGACTTTCTGTGGTTCTGGGGCAATTAACACTGCCTTTCTCATCTACGAGTTCAATAGTCCTTGGCAAAAATAGAGGGTGCAGGATAAATGAATATTAAAAGCAGATTCCTGATCACATACTCCTCCAAAGTGGTTGTCACTTGGAAAGCCATGCAGTCACTGCAGACCTGAGACATTCACTCTTTGCTTGGTTGGCTCTGTCACGGGGGATATGTATTCCCCAAAACGGAGGGCTCAGTCTTTTCACAAAAGCAGCTATTCTTCCTATTTTTATTTCCCTAAGCTGCCTTGAGATGATCCTACCACTCATCTTCCTCCCAAACACGTACACTTACACACACATATACATGTATACACACGTACACACATGCATATACCTGTACGTACATACATGCATGCGCACACATGCAAAGCCAAGGGGGAAAGAACTGAAAGAGTGATGAGAGGCCGACGCTGAGAGCAGGGCCTTGAGCAGGATTGGGAGGGGCAGGCGTGCAGAGGGCTGGTCATGAGCCTCACTGGTTCACGCACTGACCGGGAAGGCCCATGCACACTGACGCACCAGGCCTGCGACCGCGAAGCCGCTGTGGCTGAGACAGCAGGTCACACTCAGTCCTCGAGAAGAGCCCCCATGGGGCTGTGGGAGCCCAGAGAAGGGGGACCCCAGCAGACAGGGTAAGACACCCCCCGGCGAGTGGAGGGGACACCGTGGAGCACCTTGACTTTTCAGTGGCCCGGATTTCGTGGGAGGGGGGGAGGTGTGGGTGTCCCCCTCCAGCACCATCACCCTCTCACTCCTCAGGGCAACCTCAGGCCGCTCAGTGTAAAAAGAAAAGCCAACCTACCTTCACCTCGTTAGTTTTCCAGGCATGTTTCCCACCTGAATACTTAATGGGCAATTAACCTCAGGTGATATCCGTCTTCCTTGTGTAAAAACGCTGGCAGTTCTGTGCTGGGGGGTGGCGTCTGGGGCCAGGAGGTAAGGACAGGTGGCGGGAGCACAGGTGGGGCAGCTTAGGGAAGGCAGCCCAGAGAAGGGGGGTCCAGGAGGGAGTGCTCTGCGGGGGTGGGGCCCAGGTGGCCCTGAGGCTCTGAGAGCTGAGAGACAAGAAGGTGTGTAAAGGGCGTGAGTGTCATCTCAAGAAGTCCGGCTGATATTAAAATGATACAAAAATTCAGAAGAAGGTTTACACTCAGGGCTCCACATGCACTTACCAACGTGCCAGCGATGCGTGTGGGGCCTTGGAGCAAGACAGACTCAGCAGCTCAGTGACCTTGAGCAAGTCCCTCTCTGAGCCTTAGTTTTCTTATTTATGAAACGGGTGGGAGAGCAGGGAACAGGAATAGAATGTACCCCTCATATTTAACTGGAGCATTGAAGAACACCTCTCACCCCGCACCGTCTCTGACCTTTAACATGCAGACCATTGTAAGAGAAGCCAGGGCAAAATCAGACTGCTTTTAAAGTACAAATTTTAAGGATGTGCTGGTGTACCGGGGAGTTTGCTCTTTTATATGTTAAAGTATTAATTTAAAATGCTAAACATACATTTTGGGCCCCGCGCAGGAGACAATGAATCCTCTACAGCTTTAGGTAAAGCCATAAAGCTACAGAAATCAAGGCAAAAGAATAGACAAAGATCAATGGAAGAGAATAGACAGCCCAGAAACAGACCCATACAAATGTAGCCAACTGATTTCAACAAGTGTGTGAGAACAATGCAAGGGAAAAAGGATAGACTTTTCAACAGATAATGCTGGGAGAAAATACTTGCAAAATACATATTGGAAATGACTTTTTTTCCAAAATATTCAAAGAAATATTAAACTCAACAATAAGAAAACAAACAATACAATTTTAAAATGAACAACAGATATGAATAGATGTCTCACCAAAGGAGATCTATAGATGGTAAATAAACATAAAAATAATACTTATCATTTATCATTAGAGGAATGAAAATTAAAATGACCATGAGATACCAGTAAATACTTATTAGAATGGCTAAAATCCAAAATTCTGACAATACCAAATGATGGTGAAGATGTGGAGCAACAGGAGCTCTCATTTCTTGCTCGTGGGAATGCAAAATGGTACAGTCACCTTGGAAGACAGTGTGGTGGTTTAATACAAAACTAAACAGACTCTTACCATATGCTCCAACAATTGTGCTCCTTGGTATTTACCTGAGTTGAAAACTTATGTTCATCACAAAAATCTGCACATGGATGTTTATAGCAGCTTTATTCATAATTGCCAAAACTTGGAAACAACCAAGAAGTCCTTCAACTATCTTTTAGCTAGAAAGCCTAAAAAAGACAGGGGTGAAACTTAAATGCATATTACGAAGTGACACAACCGGTCTGGCCATGTGCTGTGTGATTACCATCATATGACATTCTGGGAAAAGGAAAACTATTAGACAGTAAATAGATAAGATATTACCAGTGGTTTGGGAAGGGACTGAGGTTGAATAGATGTAGTACAAGGGGATTTTTAGGGTGGTGATACTATTCTGTATGATACTGTAATAGTGAATATGTGACACCATGCATTTGTCAAAACTTATAGAAATTTACAGCATAAAGTGCAAATCTTATGTTTTCAAAATTTTAAAAAAATCATTTAGGAGGTTAGAATGTCTCAGGATGGAAGCAACCAAAGAATCTGATTGTATCATAAATACATGAAAGAACCTCAATGCATGGGGTGGGGGAAATGTACTGACATAAGTGACTGAAAATGAGTAGAGACTGTAAGACAAAGGCAATCTGCTCTCTAGTTGATACAGTTCACCACAGGGATGTGGCCTAACAATTCTGAAACCACTGGAAGTGCGCATCTGGACCCAGCAATTAAATGATGCCCTGCACGTGGCAGGAGCTGGGTTCCTCACTGTTGGGCCAGGAGGTTACAGGTAAGCAAGGAGAGGAGGTCAGAAGGCTCCACGTGGCAACAGACTGGAGTTGGAAACTTCAGGATGAGCTCATACTTAGCTTCATGTAGATACAGAGGGAGAGAGAAGTATTTGTAGATGTGTGTACGCACATGGCTTAGTGTATACACATGTGTCTCCTTACTCTGTTAGTAGAAAGGGCTCAAGAGCAGCAGCACCCCAGAAACAACATACACATTAGCCCTCAGATCTTGGTTTTTAACACCATTCTCCAATAAAAGGAGTCCGTGATCCTTGGAACAATGACTGATTCCATGACGATAGCACAAAATAACAAGATGAGCCTGGAACATCTTGCAGTGCAGAAGGTAAATAATTGTTCCAAAAAATCACAGTGGTGAGGGTATGTTCAAAGGGTATGTGCCAACTGCAAGAGCTTCCAACAGACAAAGTTGGAACAATTTAAGCAACAAAATAAATAAAATAATATTGGATTATAACCTAGAGTATAAAATAAATATCCATGTATCCATACTGATACCAATGATTGAACAAATCATAAATGGAAGACAGTAGACAAATCTCCCATGCAGATTCCCAAATAATTTACGTGGGTCTTCCACTCACAGGAGGCGGGCACAGCTCTCCACTCCTGAGGTGTGGGCTGTGCATACTGACCTCCTTTCAAAGAGGTCATGCGGCAGGTGGGCAGGGGAGAAGTTAGACAGACACGACCTCGGCCAGGTGATGCCGGAAAAGTCGTGTTGACAATACGTCCCTTGATGTGACATATGAGGATATTACTTTACTTCGTGTGGTCTTCCTCCCAGCAAAGTCCGTAACCCCAGTCTGAGCATGAGAAAAACACCAGACAAATACCAACTGTAGGACATTCTACAAAATGCCTGACCAGTACTCAAAACTGTCAAAGTCATCAAAAACAGAGAAAGTCTAACTGTCACAGCCAAGAGGAGCAAAATGAAACATGCTCAAGGTAAAGATGACTAAATGTCATGTGAGCATGAACATAAAAAGGGCATATGGTAAAAACTAAGGAAATATGAATAAAGTATGGGTTTTAGCTAGTAATAATGTGTCAATATTGGTCTGTTCATTGTGGTTAATGTACCATACTAATGTAAGACATTAATAATATGGGAAACTGGGTGTGCTGTGTATGGGAACTCTCTATACTACCTTTGTAACTTTTCCATGAATCTAAAATTGTTCTAAAATAAAAAGTTTATTTAAAAAAATGTTCATAGCTCCATCATCCAATTAAAATTGGACGTATGTCTTTCAGGGATTTTCCTATGCCTTTGCATGAGTGTATATATACTCTGCACCACTGAACCATGATTTTAACCATAGAGTAGTGGCCTACATCATGGGCCTGCCAGAATTTATTTAACCAATCCTCAGTCACCAGTTATATGTATGGTTTTTCAGTTTCCCACTATTATCATTAACATGTAAACACAGTGAGCATCATTGTATGTACATCTTTGTTCCCATCATTGATGATTTGTTTAGGGCCACTGAGTCAGCTCAGTCAGGTCTGTAGGTCCTAAAGGCAGAGTGTGACAGTGGAACTCTCTCCGTCACCTTCTATTGGGTTAGGGTGTGTGACTAGGATCCTCAGATTTTTAGTGATGACACATTTTCTAATTCAGGGGTTTGAAGTAGTACTAGACACCTAAATTTAACAAAACTTGGTACCTGTATTTTGAACAATTTATATTTATTGAAACATATAAATCGGCTGTGATTATGATCTTTCACAACACCTTCGTTTATCACTTTTTTTTCATCTTTGCATCAATTGTTCTTTCTTTGAAGTGTCATTGGTCAGTTAGGCTCCAATGTCAATAGAAAACTATTTGCTTTAACCATGTATTTCTCTTTTCCTCCTCCAACTTTCACTCCAGCCAACTATCAGTATTTTCTCCTGTATGAAAAGAACTTGGTACCAAGTGAAGGAGGGGGCTGACCTGCTTCTAGGAGAAGCCTTTCTCAACTCACCTGCCTACCTTTTGATTTGCACCAAATGGAACCCCAGGAATCTGAAATTACATTGATAATATCGGGCTTATACTTTTTTTTTTTTTTTTTTTTTTTTCTGTACGCGGGTCTCTCACTGTTGTGGCCTCTCCCCCCATGGCTCACGGGCCTAGCCGCCCCGCGGCATGTGGGATCTTCCCGGACCGGGGCACGAACCCGTGTCCCCTGCATCGGCAGGCGGACTCTCAACCACTGTGCCACCAGGGAAGCCCCGGGCTTATACTTTTTGATCACGGTATATATTTCCTTTTACTCATTAGAATGATACAGTGCTTTTTATCCTGAATATCTCATAGAAGTCGTATTTTAATGTAGACCTCATGTAACCAGTATGGGTTGCTCCACAAAGTAATGGTAAAAATAGTCGCATCTCTTGATATTTGAATTAAATGTTCAAGCACCAACCTGCTATGTAGGGAAAAAAGGCCAGTGTCTTCCTCTGGGCTGCCTCCTATCCTGAATGTTCTAAAACCCCAGTGGCTTACGGACTCCTAAACTGAACAGTGAGCCTGGCACTGGTCCATCTAGTACTGTCTGGACTCCTCACTGCCACTTGGTGCCGCTGTTGGGAACTGCTCCACCTGCTCGCAGAGGTGCTGGTCCAGGTGGGCGTGGTTCCCAGGACAACCGAGGCGGAGCCTGCTTCCCAGGACTGTCAGACCACCGCCCGAGGTCCTCAGCACTTCAACCCCATCACAGCAGCCCCCGGAGTACTAGCCACCCCGGAGCTCTGGGACAAAACTGGATTTGACATTCACCTCTCTCTTCCTAGAGAAGGACCGTCCGCTGTCTCTCTTCCTGAGTAAACATTCCCAGAGTCTGGGCAATTTTTCTTTCAACAAGTAAGACATCTGATTTCAACTCCTTTCTACTGACAAAGGCTAGTCACTTGCCCCTTTCCTTCTAAAAACCCTCTTCCTTTCTCTCCTGCACAAAAGGTTGCTCATTATTTTCTGCTTTTACTGCCCAGGAGAACTTTGGCCCTGCACGTGCTCCTGCAGATAAAGCTGTTTTCCTGGACTCTAGGGAAGCTGGTCCCTCACCCTTTCTAAGAGGAGAGTGAGGCTGTTCATTTTACAGGCGCTACTTCAAATAAGAGGAAACCAAAAAATTAATCTCTGGCAGAAGCACTCATTTTCCCACAAAATTCTAACTGAAATTTGGTCTGCCAATGAAAAAATAAAACCACTAACTCTGTTTCTTGCACATTTTATATATCTCCCCCAAACATATCTTTCTAGAAATACAAACTGTTGATTATTCAATTGATGATGTTCACATTCTAACACATCAAAAATAGTTACTGGGCACTTTACTGAAGTGGACCAGGGAGCAGGAGGGAGAACCTACCAGCCCCCGACCCAGGAGGTTACCTGCTGTTCAGGAGGCACAACACAAACGCCGGAAGCTGACCTTTCAAACGGGCTCAGGGTGCCACATGACAAACGCAAGGCAAGAACAAAACATGCTTCGGGACGTGAGAGCAGAAAGCCCACCTGGGTTGAGTGGTAGTCAGAGACCCTCTAGACGTTTGGTCTTGACTTGGGGCTAAAACAAAAGTAGGATTTAGAGGAGAGATGCGGAATTCTAGAGGGAAGACAGTAGTAAAAATGTCAAAGCAAAAATATGCTAAGCTTCCTGGAGATGATAAGAAAACTGGGCTGGAAGGTGGGTTCTACATGGAATACTGGGAAACATGGCAAGAAAACGTTAGCCTGGGACAGATTGTAGACAGCCGTAAATGCCAAGTGCTTTAAAAATGGGATTTTATTCTGTAGACAGTGAGAACTCCTTTATGGAGCCCACACTGCATGCCTGGCTCTGGGCTGCGTAATTTACATGTAGTGTCATATATAACCCAAACGTAACGCAAGAGCTCTGAACTAAGTAGTCTTGTCCCCATGTGCATGTGGGGGAGCTGAATATAACAAGGCTTAAGGATATCTATTTCTTTGATGCTTTTTCTTGATTTCGATGATTATTTCTCTGGTGAGCATCTTCAGCTGTATTCTTATGAACGAACATATCTAGCTCTCTTGCCAGAAAAGTGCACCATTTCTCTGGAATATAGTTAAACAAGGTGGCAGATCCAAATATCCTACAAACTCAGCCCCTCCACTTCAGTGATTCAGCCTTTCCACTGACACTGAGCTGATGCTTTTTAGACACGAAGACTGTTGATTGCTGTGGAGTGGTTTGTGAAGGCTTAGCCTGATTTATTACTTGGTTTAATTCTTTGCAACCTTCTGGAATTAATTTATTTGTATGATTGACAGATGGCCCAAAGTGATGCATGTTACACTGCGGTGTGTGGGGTAGTGAGGAGTCTGAAGAATGCTAGGACTGTTACTAAAAGCCAGAGAAGTGATTCTTTCCCAGTGTGCCTTTTCTTCCCTTAGAATCACCTGAAGCGTAGAGAACTTCCATGTTGAACCTCCTTGATTTGCTAACTTTACTTTAGAGCCCTATCACTATCTACAATGAGCAGCAGAATTGAGTTGCTGAAGCAGAAGGGCCTTGGAGACACCTAAGCTTGTCAGGTATGCTGCGGAGAATGTTTTCACTAAGAGATATTTTTTACTTGTCTTTCCCATCAGTTGGAAAATGGAGACTTTATATTAATTATCATAGCTTTTTCTTCCCCCTCCTCCCCTTTAAGGTAACAGTAATCTCACCTAGTCTCAACTGTCACTTGGCTGTCCTTACCATTTTTATGTACTTTGGAGTTTGATATAAATGTGTTGTCTCGCTGGCCAGGGAAAACTCAATTGAATTACTAACAAAATAGGAGATTTTGAGTTTTATACACACAACTAATTAATTGAGTATTGATTTTTCTCCAATTACATTATACCATGCAAATGAAGATAAAAGGCACAGTCACTGAAGTAGAAAGGTACCAGGCGAAAGGTGTACTCACCGCACGGACTGAAGATTCCCATCACTTACAAAGTCCCTCACAACAAGCAGAATCTTTTCAATTTGTTCACTTGTTCAATTACCTTTATGAGAAGTCCTTCAAAGTGTTCTGCCCTATTCAAGTCAAACACCTGGGATTGAAGGTGTGGACTGGCAGGTGCTCAGCTCCTTGGGGCGAGCGGGGAAGTGCCTTGGTAAGACGGCTGATAGGTTACACACATTCCAACCATCACACAGACTCCTGCCAGGAGTGCCAGTGCTGAGTGGAGTTGGGTGCTGGGCAGCAGGGAGGTTGGGGAGCCTGCTCGAGGGGAAGCAGGAAGCTCCCGGACCAACTCACATCCTCCACCCTGCCCCATTCCCATGCTTCACCCTCCATGGTTTAAGTTTCAGCCAGAGCCACTAAGCTCTGGTGAAAATCCAAATAACTCTTCCCTTTCGGAAGAGTGGCTTCCAACATTTCAGCGGGCTTCATCTTGACATGCAATCAGAGTAATATTCAAAATACTTAGAACATGCCAGAGGACACTGACCCCCTACAACCCGACACTAAGGTAAACTGGTCCATTCAAGACAAAGTCTACTATTCAGCTACTTTAAATTTATGTAAAACCTAACCTGTACCTGCATGTTGATTTTTAAGATTTTACTGCTGTTTCCCATTTTCTTTCTTTCTTTTTTTTTAATTTAACATCTTTATTGGAGTATAATTGCTTTACAATGGTGTGTTAGTTTCTGTTTTATAGCAAAGTGAATCAGTTATACTTATACATATATCCCCATATCTCTTCCCTCTTGTGTCTCCCTCCCTCCCACCCTCCCTATCCCACCCTTCTAGGTGGTCACAAAGCACCGAGCTGATCTCCCCGTGCTATGCGGCTGCTTCCCACTAGCTATCTATTTTACATTTGGTAGTATATATACGTCCATGCCACTCTCTCACTTTGTCCCAGCTTACCCTTCCCCCTCCCCCCTATTTTTCATCTTTCCTTTTTTTACTGGATCATCTTTAGCTTATTTCAGTACTCATTTTTTCCACTCTTTTTCTTCTGTTTTTGAATTTAAGACCAAGAAATAGAAACACCAATCAGTTATAAGGACAGTTTGTACCCAAACAGGAAATGCTGGGTGGCTCTTTCAGCCACATGTCAAGGGAGGATGGGTCTGGTGTGTTTGTGGGCACTGAGACAGAAGTGGGAAGTAAGATCAGAAAGGCTCAAATGCCCTGAGAGCACAGAAACGGTGGAGAGTCTGCCCGAGATGGGATATCAGAGTAACACAGAGGGAGGTAATAACATACATGGCAAGTATGTAGACCAAAACCTACCAGGTGTTTTGTTGGCAATGATCGAAAAGTTTGATAACCCTGTATTGAGGAGTCTATGGGGGGAAAGTGCTCTGCTGGTGAGGATGTAAATTGACACAACCCCTCTGAAAGGCAGTTTGACAATATCTATGAAGACCAGTGATGCATATACACTTTCACTCAACAATTCCTTTTCTGTGAACTTATCCGACTCATTATGCACATGAGAAATTCTATACTTACATGATTATTAACTACAGCATTCTTTATACAGCAAAATGTCTGAAACAACCCAAGTGACTATCAATACACGCAGATTAAATAACTCAGGACACATCCGCCCAATGGAATACCATGTAGTGGTTTTTTAAAAAAGGAAGAAGGAGGAGGAGGAGAAAGAATGAGAAAGTGATCCATCTACTTTGTGGAAAGTCTCCAAGATGAAACAAGGTACAAAACACTATGTACAATACACTGACCGTTGAACACAAAGGGCAGGGTATCATGCTGGCCATGGAAATGGGCCTCTCAGATCTGCTGCGGGAAGTAGGGCTGACTGGTGCCCAGCGCTCTGTGTCTGGATCCCACCATGTTCCTGCTGAGGTCCTATTTCCTCCAGGCTGCCCCCAGTCCATGACTGGGCACAGTCTATTTCTGTTGGAGCTAGGATTCCTCTAACTGGCAGCTGGCTCAAGGACTCCCCACTGGCCAGGTCAAAACTTCCCAGATCTGTGCTGCAGTCTGAGACTCCCCCTTTCTTCCTCTTATTTGCCCCCAGGAGTCAGACCTGCCTCACAGCCTGAAGGCTCCCCTGTTGCTCTTGCTGCCTCTCCCCTTCACCCTAACTAATACCTGGGAGAAGATGCACATACTCCTATTTTCTTTTATGGGCATAAAGAAACTCCAGAAGAAGATTGATCACCTCTTTTTTTTTTTTACTTTTTCATTTTTATTTATTTATTTTTATTTTTGGCTGTGTTGGGTCTTCGATTCTGTGCGAGGGCTTTCTCTAGTTGCAGCAAGCGGGGGACACTCTTCATTGCGGTGTGCGGGCCTGTCACTGTGGCGGCCTCTCTTGTTGCGGGGCACAGGCTCCAGACGCTCAGGCTCAGTAGTTGTGGCTCACGGGCCTAGTTGCTCCGCGGCATGTGGGATCTTCCCAGACCAGGGCTCGAACCCGTGTCCCCTGCATTGGCAGGCAGATTCTCAACCACTGCACCACCAGGGAAACCCTCATCACCTCTTTGAGGAGTGGTTATTGCACACAGGATAGAGTGTTGGGAGGGAGACTTTTTACTATTTATGCATATCTACACATACACAAATATATATATATATAAATATATATGACTGCAGTACCTATTCAAAAATGAAATTAAAATGTTACATGCATCTAGTGAAAACAGGGAGAGAGGGCAGCACAGAGCTGGGATGCAGACAGGAGCCCTGTGGCATTGTGATTTATAATAAGAGACATGCATTTGGTCTTCCTCCTCTTTTCTGGCACAGAGCTCACAAGACAGCTGGAATTCTCTAAGTGGGGAGAACAATCAAGTTGTCTTCTGTTATGTTAATGAGGTGACTTTTAGAAAGTTGGTAACCTAAGGATGGGGGCTGGTTGCCAGGGAACCCAACTCCACCCCTGAGGGGCTGGAGGTTGAGTCAATCACCAATGGCCAGTGATTCAATCAACTGTGCCTGTGTAATGAAGCCTCCCTAAAAACCCAAGAGGAGGGGGTTTGAAAAGTTTCTGGGAAAAACCTTTCCTGGGAACCCAGACCTCAGTTCCTCACTGGCTCTCTCTGAAGCCTAGGTTCTAAAACTCCATCAGCTGGAAAAGCCTGGAAGCCCTATAACAAAAACCACTTATCCACTCAACAGAAAAATAAGCCATGTTACCCTCCTTCCCAGCTGTTCTCCCGAAGAGCCATACAACAACCCCCAGGAGCACAGAGAACACGGGCACAGTGTTGCTGACTTGTCTTCAGAAAGGTTCAGGGGAGCCCCCCAAACTGCCCGCCATCTCCAGGATGCCTGCAGCCCTTCTACTCAAGGCCTCGCGCCATCACTCTCCCTTCTCAACTAAAGGAAGGGATTGCGGAGCCTTGCTCTTCCCTGAATTTCTGTAATAATCTTTGAGAGAGAATTGGAAAAACAATCCTGACTTGGTCATATGTACAGGTTTAAAGTTTTTAAGTTATTTTATTTTCATTTCTACTAAAGCCAATAAAAATTCCTTATCCGATAAATATTTATAGAAGCACTAAGATTAAGTGATTTCTTTTAGCAGATACTCATCTCTGGAGCCAAACAGACCTTGATTTAAATTCCATCTCTGCCTCTTATAGCTTATGGAACTTCAGGCCAGTATCTTGGGCTTTCTGCCTCAATTCCTCAGATGCAAACTGGGGAAAATAAGACTACCTTGTACTGTTGACAAGAAGATTAAAATAAGATGCCATGCACAGCATGTGGCATTGTACCGGTTGGCACATAACAGGAATTTAACAAATAATAAAGCCTTCTCCTTTCTCGTAGAGCCCTGCAAAAATATGAAAATTAGATTTTTTACATTTTCTGGTCAAAGACAATAATCAGTATAAAAATCTCATTTTACAGTTGCCCGTGCTCCCTTTGCTTTTGCAAACAACATTGGCCCAGTTATGCCGCATAACAGTTGTTGGAGCCACATTCATTTGCCCTGTGACGCCGTTAACTCTGGTGACTCTTGTTCCTCGAGACCCAGCCCAAAACCAGAAGTCAGTTTTGCTTTTCCCTGTGGTCCTTATGTGATTATTGTTGCTCCCAATTCTCTGCTTTGTGCCCAAAACCTACCCCACAAGCCAAATGAGTGAACAAAAGTTGTGCCTGGGTCAGATTCTGGTCCTCGTCTATCATGCCCCTTGCCCCTCAATGACTCCCAGGGCAACACCATAGACAGAGATGGAGCCTTCTAGACCCTGGTTACCGACGCTCAAGATCAAAGTGCTTGGTCTTCAGGCAAGGAATTAATCCCGGAGGTGAAAAAATAATATAAGAAGGACTGAAATGTAAAAGATCACTCTACAAGCCAAGACTTGGCCACTGTCAAGCTCCACACTGAGTGTGACCTCCTTGGGGGTGTGCACAAGAGCTAATCAGTTGACAACCTCACACTCATAGCAAAGCCAGAATCAGCAGGGAGCAAAAAGAAAAAGAAAAAACACAATCAAAACCAAAACACCTGCTGGTTTAAGAATACATTGATTCTCTCTTTATTGCGGGATAATAATTTTTGGTGTCATTTTCTAAAATGCTTTGTTTGGCCGTCATTTTAGCAATTGTTTTCACTGACTGAAAGCACTCTGGGGAGCACCACCCTCCCTGGCAGTGGCATGGAAGCCATGATTCAGTGCTCACTGAAGTCCAGACCTCAGTGGTCTAAAAGGTATTTTCAGAGACAAGTGGAAAAAGTAAAGATGGTTGCTGTCTCAAGGAATGTAAGAGTTCCAGTATTAATTTGGAAAAGAATCGCCCATTTGGTACTTTTTTCCCATAGAATCTGAAAAATGAAGTTATAATATTTTGTTAGGTGATAAAGAGCACAAACTGGATTGTTTTCATTTTCTACTAAAGATCTTATAAATAGTTAATGTTGTTTTGCTTTTAATGTTTACCAAACACATTCCTTTTTTTAAAGAAATAGCCAAAACTTTTAAAACACCCATTATATTCTCCTATTATGAAGAATAATTTAACTTTACCTCTTATATTGAATCTTAAAATGGGGTAGTTTGTTTTTTTTTTTAATAAATTTATTTTATTTATTTTTAGTTTTGGCTGCGTTGGGTCTTCGTTGCGGTGTGCGGGCTTCTCATTGCAGTGGCTTCTCTTATTGCGGAGCATGGCATGCGGACTTCGGTAGTTGTGGTGCACGGGCTTAGTTGCTCCGTGGCATGTGGGATCTGCCCGGACTAGGGCTTGAACCCATGTCCCCTGCATTGGCAGGCGGATTCTTAACCACTGTGCCACCAGGGAAGCCCTGGGGTAGTTTCTTAATAGTATTTGAGCATCCATAGTAGTCTATGGTTCCACCAAATTAGAAAACAAATTTATAAACAGTATTACCAAATCAAATACATTTTTACCCTAAAATATGGAACTGAAATCTGTGAGTTCTCCCTTTGAAACAGAAGTGAAAACATATATTGCACCATCAACTATGGGAATAGTACATCAACATCTTTGCCTTTTCCATAAGCTGTAGGGTCAGGCAGTGACCCAGAAAGACAAGCGGTGGAAAGAAAGGACCTAAACATCCTGTCAATTCATGGAACCCACCACCACCTCCAAGTTGAGGAAGGGTGCTTTCCTGTTCTGAATCTTTACTTCTTTACTTGTTCTAACCCACTTTACATGCAATTGGATTCAGGAGAAAGATAAGGAGGGAAAGGGGAGAGACACAGCATAATCTTTATCTCTAGGCTCAAAATTCCACTAAATATGTTTTCACAGAGCAGTTAAGATGAGGGTCCAACTATATAATAATAAAAGGATCAATACAAGAAGAGGATATTACACTCGTTAACATATATGCACCCAATATAGAAGCACTTAAATACATAAAATACTAGCAGACAAAGGGAGGAACTGATGGGAATACCATAATAGTAGGAGAATTTAACACCCCACTGACATCAATGGACAGATCTTCCAGTCAGAAAATCAGTAAGGCAACAGAGATCCTAAAGGATACAATAGAACAGTTAGACTTAATTGACATCTTCAGGACACTACATCCAAAAAACAAAAACAAAAACAAAAAACAACCATAATACACATTCTTTTCAAGTGCACATGGAACATTCTCTAGGATAGATGACATACTAGGACACAAAAAAGCCTCAACAAATTTAAGAGGCTAGAAATTGTTTCAAGCATCTTTTCTGACCACAACAGCATGAAACTAGAAATCAACCACAGAAAGAGAAATGAGGAAAAAAAATTACATGGAGACTAAACAACATGCTATCAAAAAACCAATGGGTCAATGATGAAATCAAAGAGGAAATTTAAAAATACCTTGAGACAAATGATAATGGAAACACAACCATACCAAATCTATGGGATGCAGCAAAAGCCATCCTAAGAGGAAAGCTCATAGCAATACAGGCTTTCCTCAAAAAACAATAAAAATCTAAAATAAACAACTTAAATGACCACCTAAAAGAATTAGAAAAAGAAAAACAAACAAAACCCAAAGTCAGCAGAAGAAATGTAAATATTGGAGAGGAAATAAATAAAATAGAGATCAAAAAAACAGAAAAGATCATTAAAACCAAGAGGTGGTTTTTTGAAAAGATAAACAAAATTGACAAGCCTCTGGCCAGGCTCACCAAGAAGAAAAGAGTGGACCCAAATAAACAAGATAACAAATGAAAGAGGAGAAATAACAACAAATATGGCAGAAATACAAAAAAACAAAAAAGAATACTGTGAACAGTTCTATACCAACAAATTGGACAACCTAGAAGAAATGGACAAGTTTCTAGAAACATACAGCCCACCAAAACTGAATCAAGAGATAGATAATTTGAACGGACCAATAACTAGAAGTGAAATAAAATCTGTAATTAAAAAAAAAACTCCCTGTAAACAAAAGTCCAGAACCAGATGGCTTCACTGGGGAAGCCTACCAAACAAACAAAGAAGAACTTATACTGATCCTTGTCAAACTCTTCCAAAAGACTGAAGAGGAGGACACCCTCCCAAAGTCATTCTATGAAGCCACCATCACTCTGATACCAAAACCAGACAAAGAGACTACCAAAAAAGAAAATTACAAGCCAATATCTTTGATGAATACAGATGCAAAAATCTTCAACAAAATATTAGCAAACCGAATCCAACAACACATAAAAAGGATCATACACCACAATCAAGTTGGATTCATCCCAAGGGTCACAAGGATGGCTCAACACACACAAATCAATTAATGTGATACACCACATCAACAAAAGACAAAAACCGCATGATCATCTCAATAGATGCAGAAAAGGCATTTGATAAAATTCAACATCCATTCATGAGAAAAACTCTTGCCAAAGTGGGTATAGAGGGTACATACCTCAACATAATAAAAGCTATTTATGACAAACCCACAGCCAACATAATACTCAATGGTGGGGCTTCCCTGGTGGCACAGTGGTTGAGAGTCTGCCTGCCAATGCAGGGGACACGGGTTCATGCCCCGGTCCAGGAAGATCCCACATGTCATGGAGTGGCTGGGCCCGTGAGCCACAGCCGCTGAGCCTGCACGTCCGGAGCCTGTGCTCCGCAACGGGAGAGGCCACAACAGTGAGAGGCCCGCGTATTGAAAAAAAACAAAAAAACAAAAAAAAACCTCAATGGTGAAAAGCTGAAAGCCTTCCCACCAAATTGTGGAACAAGACAAAGATGCTGACTCTCACCACTCCTATTCAACATAGTATTGGAAATCCTAGCCACAACAATTAGATAAGAAAAAGAAATTTAAAATATCCAAATTAGAAGGGAAGAGGTAAAATTGTCATTATATGCAGATGACATGACACTCTGTAAAGAAAACCTTAAATACTCCACACAAAAACTATTAGAACTGATAAGTGAATTCAGCAAGGTAGCAGGATACAAGATTAACAAACAGAAATCTGTTGCATTTCTTTACACTAACAATTAAATATCAGAAAGAGAAACTTTAAAGAATCCCTTTTAAATATGTGTCCAAAATAAAATAAAATAAAATAAAATACCTAGGACTAAACCTGACCAAGGAGGTGAAAGACTTACAAGCTGAGAACTATAAAACATTGATAAAGGAAACTAAAGATGATTCAAAGAAATAGAAAGATATCCCATGCTCCTGAATTGGAAGAATTAGTATTGTTAAAATGGCCATACTACCCAAAGCAATCTACAGATTTAATGCAATCCCTATCAAATTACCCATGACATTTTTCACTGAATTAGAGAAATATTCCTAAAATTTATATGGAACCCCAAAAGACCCAGAATTGCCAAAGCAATCCTGAGGAAAAAGAACAAAGCTTAAGGCATAATACTCCCAGACTTCAAACAATACTATAAAGTATATCAAAAATGTGGTGTTGGCACAAAAACAGATATATGAATCCATGGAACAGAATAGAGAGCCCAGAAATAAACCCACACATCTACAGTCAATTAATCTTTGACAAAGAAGGCAAGAGAACAGTGGAGAAAAGACAGTCTCTTTAGCAAGTGGTGTTGGAAAAGCTGGACAGCTGCATGTAAATCAATGAAGTTAGAACACACCTTCACACCATACACTAAAATAAACTCAAAAAGGCTTAAAGACTTAAATATAAGACATGACACCATAAAACTCCTAGAAGAGAACATAGGCAAAACATTGTCTGACATAAATTGTAGCAATGCTTTCTTAGATCAGTCTCCTAAGGCAAAAGAAATAAAAGCAAAAATAAACAAATGGGACCTAATTAAACTTACAAGCTTTTGCACAGCAAAGGAAACCATAAATGAAATGAAAAGACAACCTAGAGAATGGGAGAAAATACTTGCAAACAATATGACCAACAAGGGCTTAATTTCAAAAATATACAAACAGGGCTTCCCTGGTGGCGTGCAGTGGTTAAGAATCTGCCTGCCAATGAAGGAGACACAGTAAGTTTAAGCCCTGGTCTGGGAAGATCCCACATGCCGCGGAGCAACTAAGCCCATGCACCACAACTACTGAAGCCCTCATGCCCTAGAGCCCGTGCTCTGTAACAAGAGAAGCCACTGCAATGAGAAGCCTGCGCACCACAGCGAAGAGTAGCTCCCGCTCACCACAACTAGAGAAAGCCCATGCGTAGCAACGAAGACCCAACGCAGCCAAAAAAAAAAAAGAAAAAAAAAAGCTGAACAGTTCATACAACTAAATAGCAAAAAAACCCCAAACTACTGAATCAAAAAATAGGCAGAAGGCCTAAATAGATATTTCTCCAAAGGAGACACACAGATGGCCAACAGGCACATGAAAAAGTGTTCATCGGCACTAATTATTAGAGAAATGCAAACCAAGCTGGTGTGAGGTATCACCTCACACCAGTCTGAATGGCCATCATTAAAAAGTCTACAAATAATAAATGCTGGAGAGGGTGTGGAGGAAAGGGAACCCTCCTACACTGTTGGTGGGAATTGGTGCAGCCACTATGGAGAACAGTATGGAGGTTCCTTAAAAAACTAAAAATAGAGTTGCCATATGATCCAGCAGTCCCACTCCTGTGCATATATCTGGAAAAGATGAAAGCTCTCATTCAAAAAGATACATGCACCCCAATATTCATAGCAGCACTATTTATAATAGCCAAGACATGGAAGCAACCTAAGTGTCCATCAAGAGATGAATGGATAAAAAAGATGTGGTATATATATACAATGGAATATTACTCAGCCATAAAAAAGAATGAAATAACGTCATTTTCAGCAATGTGGATGGAACTAAAGATTATCGTACAAAGTGAAGTAAGTCAGACAGAGGAAGACAAATATGATATCATTTATATGTGGAATCTAAAAACATGATATAAATGAACTTACAAAACAGAAACAGGCTCACAGACATAGAAAAGAAACTTACAGTGACCAAAGGGGAAAGTGGGGAGGAATAAAAGGAGTTTAGGATTAACAGGTATACATTACTATATATAAAATAAACAAAAGAATATGAAAAATAATATGTATATACATACACATATATATAACTGAATCATTTTGCTGTACACCTGAAACTAACAAAACATTGTAAATCAACTATACTTCAATTAAAAATAAAAATATATTTAGGAAAGATTTTTTAAAAGATGAGGGTCCAGTAAATTGTTTTATTTAAATATTCCACCATTATATTTTGCAGAGGCAATAGAGCTTCGATTAACAGATACACAGTACTATATATGAAATAGATACACAAGGACCTACTGTATAGCACAGGGAACTATATTTAATATCTTGTAATAACCTATAATGGAAAATCTATAATCTGAAAAAGAATATATATATCTGAATCACTTTGCTGTACACCTGAAACTAACAAAACATTGTAAATCAACTATACTTCAATTAAAAATAAAAATATATTTAGGAAAGATTTTTTAAAAGATGAGGGTCCAGTAAATTGTTTTATTTAAATATTCCACCATTATATTTTGCAGAGGCAATAGAGCTTCCTCAAAGCTAATATGGCTTGTTTTTATTTTGTGATCTATTTTGCAACTGATATTCCTACATACACTTTTTTAGGTGGCTGTGTGGTTTTTACCTCAGATCTTCAGCAAGAACTACAGAGAAGGAAAGAGTCTGAAGAATCAATCAAGTTTTCTGTCAAGTCCCAGTAACATCCCTGTCTTAACCACGCGCAGGAGAGATGAAACACATTATCAACCTGTATGAAAGCATCAACAGTACAGCAAGAAATAATTCAGACTGTCCTCCTGTGGTTTTGCCAGAAGAGGTATTTTTCACAATATCCATTGTTGGGGTTTTGGAGAATCTGATGGTCCTTCTGACTGTGATCAAGAATAAGAATCTTCAGTCGCCCATGTACTTTTTCATCTGCAGCTTGGCTATTTCTGATATGCTGGGCAGCCTGTACAAGATCTTGGAAAACATCCTGATCATGTTCAGAAACATGGGTTACCTCGAGCCTCAAGGCAGTTTTGAAACCACAGCTGACGATGTGGTGGACTCCCTGTTCATCCTCTCCCTCCTTGGATCCATTTGCAGCCTGTCTGTGATCGCCGCTGACCGCTACATCACAATCTTCCACGCTCTGAGGTACCACCACATCGTGACCCCGCGCCGTGCCCTTGTCGTCCTGATGGTCATCTGGATGTGTTGCATGGGCAGTGGCATCACCATCGTGACCTTTTCCCATCACGTCCCCACGGTGATCGCCTTCACAGCGCTGTTCCCGCTGATGCTGGTCTTCATCCTGTGCCTCTACCTGCACATGTTCCTGCTGGCCCGCTCCCACGCCAGGAGGACCTCCACGCTTCCCAGAGCCAACATGAGAGGGGCTGTCACACTGACTGTTCTGCTTGGGGTCTTCATTTTCTGTTGGGCGCCCTTTGTCCTTCATGTCCTCTTGATGACATTCTGCCCGGCTGACCCCTACTGTGCCTGCTACATGTCCCTCTTCCAGGTGAACGGTGTGTTGATCATGTGTAATGCCGTCATCGACCCCTTCATATATGCCTTCCGGAGCCCCGAGCTCAGGGATGCATTAAAAAAGATGACCTTCTGCAACAGGTACCAGTAGAATTATTGGTCCCTGATTTTAGGAGCCATGGGGAAATACTGTCAAGGGACAGCGTAACGTGACATACCAACAATACTAATGCTCCAACTGTCCTTTCCTTCCCTAAAGCACACGAGGAGAATCCCACCGACTTGTGTTGTAATAGCTCAGTTCCTTGTGAACAGCCTTTCTGTAGGTACAACTTCTATAGCTAGAGAGACAAAATATTTACTAAAAAGAAGGACAGGATACAAAGCACATACAGCAATACACATATGAGAACTCTGGGCTGAGGAAAAAGTTGTTCTTCTATAGATATCTAGCTAGCCTATCACTGGGGTGGCCTTTCCAAAGTACTAGGACAAGTACTCAGTGTATAAACTACAGGGCCTTTGTAAGCCAAAGGTGCTATTAAGTTGCTGCAGCTGAATTTGCCTGTCCCAGACTGCCACACAGAATCCCTGCTCGCCTGCTTTCCCTTCAGCCTGCCTGCTTTATTGTATGCCATCTCAGATCTTTCTGGAAGCAGGCAGGACGCACATTGTAAATGTCAAATAACCAGTGTTGAGTTTCCAATAATAAAGAAACCTTCTCCATTAGTCTTCTTTGCTAACTCAGTATCCCACTGGCCTTAAAGTATTTTCCTGGTTAAAACTCCTCAAGCTTTAGGAGAATAAATTTCAAAGGAGGAAATAAAAATTTAATCCATTTGGTTCCTATGTAGGAATAAATAAAGGTCAGAGGAAAATTGTGAAGTTTGTAGAAGATATAATCAATCCTTGTGTATCTGTCCAAACATAGAAGTAAATGAAAAGACGTCCCAAGCCCCAATATGCATTTTGTGGACTAAGTCGAGAGTGTGTGTGTTCACCATGTTTTTGGACTATGGGGGGAACCAAGACCAAAACAATACTTCAAGACAGTGCTATTATTGAGACCCAAGCCGGAGAGTGATGAAGAACACTTAAACTCATTCCACAGATGAGTCTGAGAGGCAGATACCGTCACTGGAGAACTTCATCCTACCATCAGCCACAGGAAAGTTGCCAGATATCGAAAAGCGACATCCCAAGTAGGGTAAAGGAAGCATAAATTGCAAGTTCATCTGTTTTTAATAGCTAAAGATAAAGCTTAAAGAGGAAGCAAATTCTGATCCTAAGTCCTTGCTGAGATGGAAGAGAGAAAGAGGCCAGGTCTGCACGTGCATGGAGCTGAGCTGCTCAGGATCCACAGTGCGGGATGGCGTCTCGGGAAGAGGCAGTTTTTGGCCCTCGGAGTTTTCCCTGAGCTGCTGAATGGAGAAGCAAGCCACAAGCAGGACTGCTGGCTGGTTGGATATTAGGTGTGGGGAGGGACAGGAGCTTAAGAAGCAGAAGAGAAAGCACAGAGTTAAAGGGAAGGCAGCTGCGGGCAGGTGTCCAGAAAGCCTGTGACACAGCTTGAAGGTGAAACCCACAGTGTGTCTTCTGGCCCTCCATTCTCTAGAAATCCTTCTTTGGTCCTTCCCCCTCACCAAATGAATGATGATACCCCTTTTCTCCTCTTATTTCTCTGGCAGAACCTCCAGGACAAAGGCAAAAAGAAGCAAAGATTGAGGGATTCCTTACGCTTTTCTTCACTTTAATAGAAATGTTTTTAAAAATTTCACCAATAAGTTTATTTTTTGAAAATTACCTTTCATCAAGTTAATAATGTTCTTTTTCTGCCTAGTTTCTTAACAGTAATTTTTAATCACTAATCAATGTTGAATTTTAGTTAATGCTTTTTCAACATCTATCAGATGATCAGTTTTTCCTCCTTTAATTTCTTAATGTGGTATAACACATTAATAGATTTTTAACAGTTGGGCTATCTTTGCAAACTTCAAATGAAGATTGATATGTAGTATAACAACCATGGTCATATTTACAAAGCTAAAATATATTGTTTGACAAACAACTTACTGTGACTTATACTTTTACATATTTGAAATTACCTATAATGATATAATTTAATTTATATTTCATGAATGACCTCTAGTGAATTTTATGAAAAATGAGAACAGTACCAAAAAATACAGATTCAAGATATGTGGTTTTGAGGGAATTCCCTGGCGGTCTAGTGGTTAGGACTCAGGCCTTTCACTGCCAGGGCCTAGGTTCGATCCCTGATCTGGGAAGTAAGATCCTGAAAGCTGTGCACTGTGGCCAAAAAAATAAACAGATATGTGGGTTCCATAAATATTCCCTTTAAAATAAAGGAGAAGAAATTATACATGGAATATTTAGTTGGCTACTCCTTTATGTATATTTAGTGACTTTTAAAATCTATTTTGTGCAGATCCCTATTTGCTACACATGCAACAGTTTGTAGCTAGAAATTCTCACACTCAGGGTGACAATCTCCCATTGACATTACAATATGATCATTGAAGAAACAGCAAACAACTGCTATTTATTTTGCCAACATGTGTTGTATATTTAAGATCTATTATTTGCAAAGTATTGCTGAGAAAAGAATCCAGTTACTCCTCTTTGCAAATCTACATATATGTTTCTTTTTTAAAAAAATTTATTTTATTTTTATTTATTTTTGGCTGCGTTGGGTCTTTGTTGCTGCACGTGGGCTTTCTCTAGTTGCAGCGAGTGGGGGCTACTCTTCGTTGCAGTGCGTGGGCTTCTCATTGTGGTGACTTCTCTTGTTGCGGAGCACGGGCTCCGGGCGCGCGGGCTTCAGTAGTTGCGGTTTGCTGGCTCTAGAGCGCAGGCTCAGTAGCCATGGCTCGCGGGCTTAGTTGCTCCGCGGCATGTGGGATCTTTCCGGACCAGGGCTCGAACCCGTGTCCCCGGCATTGGCAGGTGGATTCTTAACCACTGCGCCACCAGGGAAGCCCTACATATATGTTTCTTTATCCACATAAGTGTAGTCTGTATTACAATTAAAATTTTTGATAGTATGTTAAGAGCCTCTAAATACCTATATACCCTCGTGCAGTGAAAGCACATCTTTTGTCACATCCCCTAATGTCTCAGGTCAGACTTTGACCATGTTCCTCAGAACTCTGAAAATAAGGAGGGCAGAGGGCAGGAGGACCCACAAAAGGTTAAGAATACCCTTCAGAACAGTGAATGCCTATTGTTTCCATTAGGATATTAATAAATGTACCTAATTTAATTTTTTAAGAAAGTTTTATGTCAGTAGAAGCTATACTATATCTGAGATAACAAATCCCATGAGCTTAAAATCTGTTAGAAGTCTTCATTTTATCTGTCCCTACTTAATCCTTTTCAATTTTCTACAGGTTCTAGCAGTCTGTAGTTTGTTGAACAAGACTGTGATGTCATACAGACTTTAAGCAGGACCCCTTGCAGCCCTTGCTGAAGAGTGCTGAAACTTTTCTCCTGCTCCCTTTCTCCTGACTCTTCGATGATATCCAACCCAAGAGTGTTGGACACATTGAAAATTGTCCCAATACCAATAAAGCTAAAATGTTGATCAAATAAATTCACAGAATATATCTCGAAGTGGCAAGAACTTCCTTTTACAGATAGAAAAGCACAGTCATGAGAGGTAAGAGAATGATTCAAAACTCACGTCATTGAGTTCAAATCCCAGCTCCATGTGTACTGTTTATGTAACCTTGGACAAGATATTTAACTTCAATAAGAGTCCATAATTCCATCAGTTATATAGGGACCAGAGTATTACCTGCCTCATAGAATTCTGTGAGAAATAAATTAAAAAATAAAAGTTCAGCACAATGCTTGGAGCATGCTAAATGCTTAATAAAAGTTAGTGTTTACTATTATTATTATTATTATTATTACTCCAGTGTCAGACAAGTGGGCAGAGCCTTCTGACCACCGTGTAAAAACACTGCTGCTTAACTTAATGCTTTCTCTTCTGATTCTCTCACTAAAAAGGGCCTTTTCTTCACCCACTTCCTCTGCTCTCTTAATCTCTAACTCCACATATGTAAAAATACTCCTAATCAAAAAGCCCATCTCTAAACTCATCATAACAATTAGCAAGAATTTAGGTCTAAAAATCATACTTTCAGCATCATGACTAAAGCACTTCCACATAACCATGGCAAAGAAAAATAGCTACTTCTAGGAATCCTGAGTGCTTTCCTGATAACTATTTGCATCCTTCTAAGTATTTCCATGGCACATCGTCACTACAGCTCTATATTCACAGATTATTTTGTATGGTTTTCACTAGTTTCTACTCCTAAAAATAGTCCTAGCAGGACATTGATTAGAGCTTAAAAGTTCAAGTTCTGGAGTCAGAAAAAGCTATTTTCCCCATGCCTGGGGAAAATACTCAAGCTCTTTGAAGCCCTTTCTCTCATCTATAAACTGGGCTAATGACTCCACCTCTGTAACAGTACGCCATGCCTACATAATGGTCCAGTGAGGACTTGATGAGACAATGCATTTAAAGCACTTGCACAAAAGACAACACATTTGTTGATGAGTAGATAGTTAAATGACAGCATGGTTGTTTACTGTTATTATCTCTAACATTTCAGATAATTAAACAGTGATCTGAGAGGTTAAGTTACCAATTCTTAACCTTACGTAGTTACGTAGTTACCAAATTTTTTGCAGAGAACCTTCTTGAACATCTTAAGAAATAGTTAAACAAAGCTTTGGCTTCCACTGCCGGTATGCTGGAGCAGCCTCCTAGAAACAAACCCTTTAGCAGATAAGTATAAACTCTGGACACAATTTTAAATATCTGAGGCTCTGAAAAGTGAACAAAAGCAGGGAAGTTTTGCAGAGGAGTTGCATCTTGAAGGAAGGGACAGACATAGGTGAGTCTGCATTTCTTTAGTTTTGAGCTGAGGGGTGACAGTCTCAGTGCGATGCAGGGTGATTAAAATTCTCATGTAAAGCCCACCGTCTTTCTGGCCTGAGGTACCAGGTCATCAAAGCTGCCAGAAAGTGAAGGGACATGTCATGAAGGGGATAAGCCAGAAAAGAGAAGCCCCTAAATTTTGTGGACAAGCACTGCCCAAGTCTCTGGCTGACCCCTGAACCAAGCATGTAGAGGGCAGACTCAACATAGCTTGCATATAAGGCTTAAGGGACTAAATTTGCATTTGAACTGCCATCATTATAAGTGATAAATGGTCTGCAAGTTAATTGAATACTAAACAAAACCATCAAAATTCTTAGAGGAATATAACAGTAATCAGAGTCTCTCCAACATAATACTTACAATTTCTAGGATCAAATTCAAAATTAGTCGATATATAAACTAGGTAAGTTTATCCTTACTCAAGGGAAAATAGAACCAACAGAAGACAACCCTGAGATGACTCAGATGTTGTCAATATCAACAAAGATATTATAACTGTTATTAAAACAATGTTCAGTGAGGTAAGGGAAAATATATGCACAATGAATGAAAAGATAGAAAATATCACTAGAGAAATAGCAACTTCAAAAAATAAAAATGGAAATTTCAGAAATGAAAAATGCAAAATCTAAAATTAAAAACTCACTAGATGGGCTCAATAGTAAAGTAGAGATGAAAGTAAAAGAGTTTGTAAGCTTGAAACTATATCAGTAGCAATCATACAATTTAGGAAGAGAAAGAAAAAAACCATAGTTGTAAAAAAAAGAATAGAGCTTTAGGAGCCTGTTACACAATGTCCATAGGTCTAGCATAGGTAATCCAAATACCACAAGAAGAGGAAGAGAGGATTGGGCAGACAAAAAAAATTGAATAATAGCCAAAAACTTTGCAAAGTTGGAGAAAGGCATCAATTTATAGATCCAACAAGCTCAGCACACCCAAATGAGACATATGAAGAAAACCATATCTAGGTGCATCCTAGTCAAACTGTTGAAAAGTAAAGATGAAGAGAAAAATCTTTAAAGGAGACAGAATAAAAGAACGCATTACACAGAGGGGAACAATAATTCAAATACCAATACACTCACCATCAGAAACAATGAAAGCAGGAAGACAGTTGCACAATATCTTGGAAGTGCTGAAAGAAATATCTGCCAATGCAGAATTCCATATCCAGTAAAAATATTCTTTAAGAATGAAGGAAAAACAAAGACATTTTCAAATAAATTAAAATTAAGGGAATTTATCAACAGCAGAACTGCACTATAAGAATTGCCAAAAGAAATTCTTCAGACTAAAGGGAAATTATATCAGAGAAAGTGCATTGCTTCAGGAATGAATGAAGAGCATTTGAAATTGTAAATATGTAAATATGTAAGTAAATATAAATAATGACTTTCTCTTAGTTTATTTAAAATACACATGACTGGGGCTTCCCTGGTGGCACAGTGGTTAAGAATCTGCCTGCCAGTTCAGGGGACACAGGTTCAAACCCTGGTCCGGGAAGATCCCACATGCTGTGGAGCAACTAAGCCCGCGAGCCACAGCTACTGAAGCCCATGTGCCTAGAGCCCGTGCTCTGCAACAAGAGAAGCCACCACAACGAGAAGCAGCCTGCACATCGCAACAAAGAGTAGACCCTGCTCACTGCAACTAGAGAAAGCCAGTGCACAGCAACAAAGACCCAATGCAGCCAAAAATACATAAATAAATAAATTTATAAAATAAAATAAAATAAAATACACATGATTGTTCAGAGGAAAACTTATATAACATTTTCTTGTGAGACTAATATATGAATAGAATACATAAGATATCTATAGTAAAAAGGATTGGGTCAGTAAATGGACTTCTACAGTTGCAAGGGTGCTATATTTTACATAAAATGATACTACATTAACTCTAAATATATTGTGAGAAGCTAAAGATGTGTATTTAATCGCTAAGTCAACTACTGAAAAATAATGCAAAGAGAGCTAAAAAGTGAATTAAAAAATTAAAATGTTATTCATTAAAAAATACTCAATAATCCAAAAGAATATACAAAAGGAGGAGCAGTGGAAGAAAACAAAAAAAGGAACATAAATTTTTTAAATGGTAATACTGATTAAAAACATATTAATAATTATATTAAATATTAATGGACTGGCCATACCAATTAAAAGGATAAATGGATAAAATGTAAAACACAACTCTATTCTATCAAGAAGAGAACCTCTTTAATTTACAGACACATATACGTTAAAAGAAATTGGTTGGGAAAATATATACCATGTAAACAATAAGTATAGGAAGGAGTAGTTGAACTAGAAAAGCAAACCATAAGAAAAAATATTACAAGGTAAAAAGTGAGATGCCATAGAAATGAGTATGTTATAGAGTTCTCATTCTGGGAAGATAGAGTAGATGTACTTTTCCTGTTCCTTCTGCTAAATACAACTAAAACCCCTAGATGTGATGTATAACACAAAAATAAGAAGATTCTGAGAGGTGGTGAGAAAGCAAATCAACTAGATACTTTAGGACCCAATGAACAACACAGTAATGGGTTCCCAGGTTGTTCTCTCTGCCCCCAGATTCCCAGATGTGACCTGAAGAAGCCAGCAACTTGAAAGTTCCAGTGGTCATAGGACCAACACACACATACATACCCACAAAACTTGATCTCTCTAGCCGAAGGACAAGGAAAAGGACAGGCTAGTAAGAAGGAAAATTTTAGGTAATAACTGGGCTACTCGAGCAAAACACAACAGAAAAAACATGTGACCACACCAGCAAAGGTAAATGCAGAGCCAGAGATTTTATCCCTGCCAGGCAATAAAGAGCCTCTGTCCTCTCCCCCTCAATGGTGTCCATGGAGACCACACAGGCAACCTGGACTACTCCTCACCCAGCATCAATAGAGTGGTGTCAAAGGAGGCCTAGTGTAGACATTCACGACAGCCCAGCAGTAATGAGGCAACCTCCCGCATACCCTGGTATTGGTGGATACCACGTAAGGGGCAATAACAAGACACTCTACCCATATCCACCAGGGTGGCATAATCAGAAATCAAAACTCTCACCCACACCCAGAATTAATGATAAGGCTCTCCCTAGGTCAAGGGTTAGTGGAAGCCAAGTAAAGAACCTGGCATTCTACCATCACCTGGAGGCAGGGCCTCCCCTCTTCCCCAGCTGGCAGTGTTAGAGAAAACCAGATATTCAAGCTCAATACTTAAAGGCAGAAGGTTTAAATCAGATTTTTAAAATCACATAAAATAATACCCCAAATATCCAGGTTTCAATTCAAATCACTCATCATCCCAAGAACCAGGAAGATCTCAACTTGAGTGAAAAAAGATAATCAATAGATGTTAAGAGGTGTTAGAATTATTTGAAAAATATATTAAAGTGGTCATAATAAAATACTTCAACAATGAATTACAAACACACTCGAAACAAATGAAAAAAATTCAGCAAAAAAAGATATAAAGAACCAAATGAATAGCTTAGAACTGAAAAGTAACCAAATTTTTAAAAAACTCAGTGGATGAACCCAACAGTAGATTGTAAGAGATGGGAGAAACAATCTGATAACTTTAATATAGAACAATAGAAATTACCCAATCTGAACAAGAGAGGAAAAATAGACTGAAAATGAACGAACAGAGACTCAGGGACTTGTGGGGCCATAGTTAAAGATCTAAAATTCATGTCAGGGACTTCCCTGGTGGTGCAGTGGTTAAGAATCCACCTGTCAATGCAGGGGACATGGGTTCGAGACCTGCTCTGGAAAGATCCCACATGCCGCAGAACAACTAAGCCCCTGTGCCACAACTACTGAGCCTGTGCTCTAGAGCCTGAGAGCCACAATTACTGAGCCGACATGCCACAACTACTGAAGCCCGCATCCTAGAGCTTGTGCTCCGCAACAAGAGAAGCCACCACAATGAGAAGCCCGTGCACTGCAACAAAGAGTAACCCCCACTCACTGCAACTAGAGAAAACCCGTGCCCAGCAACAAAAACCCAATGCAGCCAAAAATAAATAAATTTATTTAAAAAAATAAAAATAAAATAAAATTCATGTCAAAGTACTGGAAGAGGAGAAAGTAAAAGGAGCTGAAAAGTGCTTGAAAAATAATGGATGAAAATTCCCAATGTAACAAAACACATAAACCTACAGATTCAAGAAGTAGAGCAAATACCAAACTAGACAAACCTAAAGAAATCCACCCCAAGACATATCACAGTCAGTCTTCTAAAAAACTAAAGGCTGAAGGGAGGAAGGAAGGGAGGGAGGAAGGAAGGAAGGAGAGAAGGAAGGAAAGAAGGAAGAGAGGGGAAGGAAGGGAGGAAGGGGAAGGAAAGAAGGAAGGGAGGAAGGGGGGAAGGAAAGAAGGAAGGAAGGAAAGGAGGGGAAAGAAGGAGGGAAGGGAGGGGAAGGAAGGAAGGGGAAGGAAGGGAGGAAGGGAGGGAGGGAGGGAGGGGAAAAGAAAAGAAAAGAAAAGAAAAGAAGAGAAGGAAGGTCTTGAAAGCAGCAAGAGAGAAATAATACTTCACCTATTAGGAAAAAATAGTTTGAATGATAAGGATTACTAATCAGAAAAAATTAGAGGCCAAAGAGAGTAGCACAATATTTTTTAATTGTTGAAAGAAATAACTCTCAGCCCAGAACCCTACATCTAGCAAAAATGTCCTTCAGGAATGAAGGCAAAATTGACACATTCTCCATTTAAGGAAAACTAAGAGAATTTGTCACCAGTAAATCTAGAAGAATGGCTAAAGTTCTCTAAACAGAAGGAAATAATAAAATAAGGAATCTTGGCACATCAAGAAGGAAGAAAAATGGAAAGAGTAAAAATATGGATAAATACAATGGATTTTCCTTCTCTTCTAGAGTTTTCTAAATTATGTTTGACATTGAAACTGTCTGATATGGTTCTAAATATATGTAGAGGAAATATTTAAGACAATTATAATATAAAGGGGGGAGGAAAAGAAACAGAAGGGGAAATAAGGTTTCTATACTTCACTCAAACTGGTAAAATGTTGACACCAGTAGACTGTGATAAGTTATGTATAAATAATGTAATACCTAGAACAACCACAAAAAAGTTATATAAAGAGATACAGTCAGAAAGTCTATAGATAATCAAAGTTAAACTCTAAAAGATATTTAAGTAACTCATAGGAATCACCCCATATTCTGAAAGTCAGGTCAGGACCATGCAGGCAAAATTATAAATAATTATAAACAAGGAAACCTGGGCATTTTCTTCTTGGCTGTTCCTACTTCCTCTGTGGCTAGTGCCTTTCTGCCACTCTTGGGATGCCCATCGCCTTTAACGTAATGACAAGGTTCTGGGACTTTCTTGCCATTTCTGTCTCTTCTGCACTTCTTACTTGCAGATTTCCTCCCCCAAACCATTAATCTCCTCCAGAAAAAGATTTTTTTCATTCCTTATGACCTTGGCAGGTGACCCACCAACTAATCTGCCCAAGTAACCCATGCCAAATGATAATGGAGGAATGGATGGATGGGTAGTTCCCTTTAAAATATATATATATATATTCTACATGTAGAGAGCTACACACACACACACACACACACACACACACACACACTGTATATAGATATATACATATATATACAGAGCTCAGAGTGGCAGCCACCAGAAGTATGCAAATTCTCTGAAAATCCTGAGAAAGTGTGTAATGTGTTGGACTTTCAACAGGATGTGGGATGGGAAATTAGTGCTGTCTTACTGAATAGTGAAAGAAGGATGATCCCCTGCAAAGCTGGAGAAATTAACAACACAATTTATAAGAACATAAATGTTGGAAAAAATCTCTGCAAAGTTCATTGAAATTTAATATAGTTGTTGCAAAACCAAAATATTTAATTTTTGCTTTAATTATGTGCTGATTTTAGTCATGTGCTTTTCCCAATTTTCCAGTTTATGTGATCTATGTGGAAAGAGTCTGTGAAAGGAAATTTTATTTCTATTGAATTTGTAAAATCAAAGTAATAACTGCTCCTCAACCATGACCACCAGGATACTAATAGTTGTTGCTCAGAATCCTCCAATGGTCCTCAAATCAGTCACCAATCCTAGGCGTCTAACCCCAGCTATATCCCAACACATCACACTTACTTCTCAGCAAGACTTAGGAAAGAAATTAACCTCTCAGGAAAATTTAACCACAGGTGCTAAGTTTTTTAAGGCTAAATTCCTCATGGTAAAATAAATATAAGAATATATATAAGAAAAGCATTCTCAGTTAACAAGAATATTCTAGGGCTTCCCTGGTGGTGCAGTGGTTAAGAATCCGCCTGCCAATGCAAGGGACATGGGTTTGAGCCCTGGTCCAGGAAGATCCCACATGCCGCAGAGCAACCAAGCCCGTGTGCCACGACTATTGAGCCTGCACTCCAGAGCCCACGAGCCACAACTCCTGAAGCCCGGGTGCCTAGAGCCCATACTCTGCAACAAGAGAAGCCACCGCAATGAGAAGCCTGTGCACCACAATGAAGAGTAGCCCCTGCTCACTGAAACTAGAGAAAGTCCGCGTGCAGCAACAAAGACCCAACGCAGCCAAAAGTAAATAAATAAAATAAATAAATAAATAAAGAAAAGAATATTCTAGAGAGATTTTCATGCTCTATGTTTTGAATTTTGCATCTGAGATAATAAGACCAGAATCCCAGGGACCACCATTGCCTATTAACTAACAAGGTGAGTAATTCTCAGAGGGCTTCAAGTTTTAGACTATTTTGCCAATTGTATACAAATACAGCATTTTTCCCAAGATCTCTCATAGGAATATTACTGTTCACCTACAAAGCACACTGACATCCTTACTCTGTGGGCACAGTCCCATGAATGCAAAGTATCCCTATAAATGATAAAATAACTCATAACATAAACAGTCATTCCTGACTGTTTGTCATTCATTTTAGAAAGCTTCACCATTCTGTGTTCCATCTTTCTGCCTTTCCATTTCCCTTTCTGACTTGTTAACGGCCTTCAAGCTTTAATGTTTTTCACACGCCTGCCTCCAGGTTACTTAGCCCAGGGGATATAATCAAGTAGACTCTTCTGAGTACATAGACACATCTGGATGAGTTTTCAGTCATAGTCCACTTGGGGGTAATAGCAGTAGTTGGTTCTCTGGAGGAGGCTTAGAATTTGCCCTTGCAAAACCTTTGGAATAATTTGATTCACTTCCATCACCAAGAGTCAATTTCTTCCAGCAAATGGTTGGCTAAGGCTCACAGGTTCAGAGATTTCGTAATTTTCCTTAATTGGGGCTCCAGCAACTTGTCATCAACAAACTTGGGCAATTAAAAATGTCTTTTGAGAATTCATTTCAGGAAAAAAGACAAATCAACTTTCTAACAATTACCTAGTGACTCAATAGTAGAAATAAGTTCATCTTGAAAACCGACAATAAATATAAGAATATTTCCTGAACTTATAGAAAATTTTAAGTTGCAGAATTTGTAACCACAGCTGTGTTCACCCTAGAGATTTTTGTAAACATATTTAGTGAAAAAGTAGCTGACTAATGGATTCATATTTTATGTTCTTGAGGGCTAGTCAAAATCTTATACTGTTAAAAAAATAAATGTGCATAGAGAAATCATTAAAATTCTCCTTAATTTGGAGAAATAAATTTTTTTCACCTAATGTTTTCACTGAAGAATGCCCCTCCTTTTTTTTTTTTTTTTTTTTTTTTTTGTGGTACGCGGGCCTCTCACTGTTGTGGCCTCTCCCGTTGCGGGGCACGAACCCGTATCCCCTGCATCGGCAGGCGGACTCTCAACCACTGCGCCACCAGGGAAGCCCAAATGCCCCTCCTTTTGAATCTGGATTTGTGACTGCTCCAACCAATAAAATATGGCAGAAGAGAGGCTGTATTACTTCTGAAGCAAAATCCTTAAAAGGAACAGCTTCTGGGACTTCCCTGGTGGTCCAGTGGCTAAGACTCCATGCTCCCAATGCAGAGGGTTAGGGTTAGCCTGGTCAGGGAACTATATCCTGCATGCCACAACTAAGAGTTCGCATGCCGCAAGTAAAGATCCCACATGCCTCAACTAAGACCCGGAGCAACCAAATAAATAAATACTAAAAAAAAAGGATACAGCTTCTGCCTGGGCCACTCTTTATGGAGACACTCATCCTTGGAACCAGGCCACAGTACTGTGAGGAAGCCCAAACTAGCCCACATGGGGAATCCACATAGAAGGCCTACATGGAGAGTGACTGAGGCCCCTAGCCAACAGCCAGCATCAAACACCAGACATGGGGGGGGCCAATTTTCAGATCATTCCAGTTGAGCCTTCCTGCCTGGCCAGACATCATGGAGCAGAGACAAACCATCCTTGCTATTCCCCATCTTAATTCTTGACCTACAAAATTGATGAACGTAATAAATGGCCATTTATACCACTAAGTTTGGGGATAATTTGTTATGCCACCATAGTAACATGAATAGGAGTTAAAAGGGAGACATCAGAAAAGCCATCAAAGAAGGATGCCAAGAGCCTGAATGCTACAGAAGCCAGGGAAGGAGAATGACAAAATGAGGGAGAATTCTCAGCAGGGCCCAAAACCAAATAGAGGCTGAGGAGGGCAGCAATTAGGGAAAAGTCTTTGGACCTTGTAACCAAAGGAAATCTACCTTTAGTGTCTGCTGGAGGAACAAACATATTGCAAGGTTTTGAGGGTAATGGGAAGTGAAAAGTGGGAGCCATAAACTTAGAGAACTTTGGGGGAAGATTTGCAGTTAAAAAAAAAAAGGAGAAGGGACAATAACCAGACACCTATGCAAGGCTACAGGGGTCACAAAGAGTCAGGCACTCACAACACCACCAAAGGATCACAACAAACTTTCAGTAACTGACCCCAAAGAAATGGACATACTCAAATTGCCTGATAAAGAATTCAAAATAATTATTCTAAAGATGCACAGAGAGATACAAGAGAACACCAATAAACAATTTAATGAAATCAGGAAAACAATATAGGAACAAAATGAGAAGTTCAACTGGAGATAGAAAACAAAAAAGAACTAAATAGAGTTTCTAGAGATGAAGAACACAATAATTGAACTGAAAAAGTCAATAGAGAGCTTCAATAACAGACTGGACCAAGAAGAAGAAAGAATCTGTAAACTCAACAACAGATCATTTGAAATTATCCATTCAGAGGAGCAAAAGGAAAAAAGAATGAAAAGAAATGTAGAAAGCTCACAGGACTTCTGGAATACAATAACTTAAGCAATCTATGCAGTATTAGAGTCCCAGCACGAGAAGAGAGAGAGTAAAAAGTAAAAGCTTATTGAAATAAATAATGGCTGAGAACATCCCAAATGTGGGGAGAAATTCAGATACCCAAGTTCATGAAGCTAATAGGTCTCCAAACAAATTAAACTCAGAAAGGTCTTCTCCAAGACACATTATAATAAAACTGTCAAGGGCTTCCCTGGTGGCACAGTGGTTAAGGAGCCACCTGCCAATGCAGGGGACATGGGTTTGAGCCTTGGTCCAGGAAGATCCCACATGCCAGGTAGCAACTAAGCCCGTGCACCACAACTACTGAGCCTGTGCTCTAGAGTCCACGAGCCACAATGATTGAAGCCCACATGCCACAACTACTGAAGCCCGGGCACCTAGAGCCTGTGCTCCACAACAAGAGAAACCACCACAATGAGAAGCCTGTGCACCGCAATGAAGAGTAACCCCTGCTCGCTGCAACTAGAGAAAGCCTGTGTGCAACAATGAAGACCCAATGCAGCCAAAAATAAATAAATAAATAAATAATTAAAAAAAAAAAAAAAACTGTCAAAAATCAAAGAAAGAGTTAATCTCAAAAGTAGCAAGGGAAGGGCTTCCCTGGTGGCGCAGTGGTTGAGAGTCCGCCTGCCGATGCAGGAGACATGGGTTCAT